>NC_136272.1:107755848-107904930 GCF_964187855.1 Myxine glutinosa
GTGGCTTTCTCAAGGGACACCTGGCACGATAGCCTGCTTGAACCAGTCGTTGGTTGACTAGCCTTCTGGATACAGGCACATTTGTCAGTTGCTGCCACTCAGCCCTAAGCCGATTAGCTGACTTGGTACGGCCATTGCGGACTAACCGGTGCAGCTGGCGATCATCCCTCCTTGTGGTTCTGCGGGGACGTCCTGGCCTCGGTATTGGAGTAGGGACACCCCTCTGAGCATTTCGTTTCAGGATCTTTGACACCTGACCTTGAGTGATGCCATACTGCCGAGCAATAGCACGCTCTTTCATGCCGTAATTTTGTAAAGCCACCACTCCATGACAAACAGCATTGTCGAGTTGACGGACCATCTCCAGAGGAAGTGGCAATAAGGTTTGGAGACATGCAGCAGTTGTTTTCCACGAATACAGAACGCAACAACCCTTGTATACCCGACTGTGAAGCCAATCGTCAAATGCACCTGTCCGTACATTTTGCCACGCAACCTGTGATATAATCCTGTTGTTGACTTCTTGCTGCGACAGACAATCAGTGACATGGTTCTTTTAACAAATAAATCACCAAAGTGTAAAAGAAACTCACCAGATTGATATACTGAGTTAAGAAAGTAAACCGAAGTCAAGAAAAAAAAAATATTCCATATTAAATGCCAAGTCTGTATATATATTTTTTGTATACAAGATCGAGGCTCGTGAAAGAGCTAACATTAGTCACACAAAAAGTCAAACCGACACATAAAACACAAAATAAAGGGAGCGGTAGACAAGATGGGGAGAGAGGGGGAAGGACACAACCACAACATTTGAGAGCAGGGACATTGAGAGAAATGTGGGAGGGAGAGGGCTTGGGGGGAGGTGGGAGAAGTATAAAACATATGAACACTGCAAGGACTTCCAGGAAAGAAGTTGGAATTTCAAAAAAAGTGTATCTGGGGTGAATTAGCGGGGGTGGAAAAGATCAAGGTTTTGGATGGGGGAAGATAAGAGATGGTGGTGAACAGCTGTTTTAAACTCCTGAGAAAAAGGCATGTGAAAGACTCAGAGTATGAGGCAAAGGATTATATTGTCTGACAAGACGAAAATTGACCTCTTTAGCCTGAATGCAGAGTGCTACGCCTGGCAGAAACAGAGCACAGCTCATAACCCATCTAACCCCATCCCTACTGTGAAGCATGGTGCTGGCGGCATCATGCGATTTGGATGCTTTTCAGTGGCAGGGACTGCGAGACTTGCAAGGATGGAGGGCATACTGAATGGAGCCAAATACAGACAAATCCTTGAGGAGATCTAGCTTCAAAGTGCAAAAGACCTTAGACTGCAGTGAAGATTTACGAGTACGTTCCAACAGGACAATGACCCCAAGCATACAGCAAAATCAACACTGGCTTCAGAACAAGAATGTGAAAGCCCTCGAGTGGCCTAGCCAGAGCCCAGACTTGAATCCCATTGATAAATCTGTGGAAAGACTTGACAATTGCTGTTCACCAACACTCCCCATCCAACTTGATAGAGCTTGAGGGAATTCACAAGGAAGAATGAGAGAACCCGACCCCCACCCACCCACCCCCCCAAATCCAGATGTGTAAAGATGACACAGACATACCCAATAAGACTTGAAGCTGTAATCGCTGCCAAAGGCGTTTCTACGAAGTGTTGACTCCAGGGGTTGAATACTTATGTTAGTTAGATATTTATGTATTCCCTTTTTAATTATTCTGTAAAAAATTCAACAATAAAAAAAATTCAACTTTGACATTATGGGGTATTGTATGTAGATCAGTGACAAATTCCCCATTTTAAATTCAGGCTGCAACAACAAAATGTGAAAAGGTCAAGGGGTGTGAACACTTTCTGAAGGCCCTGTAGGTCCTTCCTCTCTGCCCTTTCATGTGGTTCAAAGGTTTTCCAGGAGAATTAATCTGGATTTTGAATGAAGATCATGGAGGCGAGTTACATCAAACGTCAACATAACCAATCAGTTCAACATGGCACATACTTCAAGTGGCATATCCATTTATTCACTGCACCTTGCAAAATTTGTGGGCACACTTACCTGCATCGCCACTGTTCACCCTTCGTCGGGTGGCCACCTTCATTCGCACAGGGTTAGAACTGGGCTGTTTATCATACTCCGAAGCCACCACAGAGTATGAGCGCTGAAAGACCACACGCTTTGTCCCATCACTTTCTGCCACTGGGCTCGTCTCGAGGCTGTCACACAGTTGGTAGATCGTGTGGCTAATATAAGGAATAGGTTTAGCCTTCAGTTTTAATGCAGAATAAGAAACAAAAAGTAGCAAATAAAATGAAAGTACACGGCACATATCAAAAAGATAAAGCGAACAATCAAGGTGAAATGACAAACCTAGGTGGCAGAGATTTCAAGTTTGGCTCCTGGATGGTACAGGTCTGTGGGCTGGCACCAGGAGTGACCGAGATAAAGGGCACTGTATGAGTGCAAGAGCGCAGAAACTGCGCCTCATCTTGGTACAGCTGGGGGTCCTGTCCACCTTCCAATACCTCAGCCTGATGTTGTCTGAATAAGTGGGGAAGGACACGAAAGGCAGGGAAGGTATGCCATTTTGAAACAGTCACAGACCATGTGGCATCACAGGATATACTATATACAATTATACATGCCGTTCAAGTGTAGTCGAGGGAATTGCAACAGAAAACGATTTATAGCAACCTGTCTCTCCTCACAGTGCAGAACCATTATATCTGTCCTGCAAAGAGCCAGGGGCCATCATCAGGCTCATCTTTGATTCAAATTATCCAGCCTCTAACCATCCTCCAAAGCTCAGTGGGAGCTGGTCGGGTGAACACCTGTTACACATTCCCCTTGCATTCCGTCCCTTCAAAAAGGATTGACTCGCACCGGACACTGCTTAAGAAAAAACTCAACTGTTTTTTTGTTAATATCGAGCATTGCAGTAAGCCACACACTCTCACACAACTTCTCTTCACAAGGAACAGCAATCAAATTATCCAAGACTCTTCTCTGGGCAGTCACGGGAAGAGAAGCAGTTCTTGTAACGCCTCGACCTCACTATCTCCTAAGACCTTTATTTGTTTGATCATATTACCAAACTAGCATCAAAGACTAGTCGCTGACTGGATATCCTCCGTAGAGCCAAGGCATTGCTCAGCTGCACAAATCTCATCACAGTGTTCAACTACTTCATACGCAGCTCTGTGGAGTATGGCTCCCCACTATGGGCTGGTGCTCCTTTTGAAGTGGTCAAAAATAAGGCCTTCCACACTCGTGGAATCTCAGGAAAGGAGACTGACTCCAAAAGATTGTCACTCTCTCACCATGCATCGATTGTGATGAGGACTATGTGCAAAAATAACCATGTATTCAGTACTAATGTCAAATTCTCCATGCAAGTTTAATAACTTTTGAGATTATAGTTATGAGAAATAAAACAGGAGGGAGAATGGCTTTGCAATACATGTCCCAACCGGTCCCAATGAATGTTCTTGTTCCAAAGCACTCAGCAATTGTGAGCCACATACAGTAGGCTAAATTGTTTTAGGTATGAAAATCTACAGAATACGTTGCAGTTTCTGTAACTTATCACAATAAAGTAATGTACCAAGTTTCAGTTTAATAAGTGAAATAGTATGGAGAAAAAGTCTGGAAACTGACCCATATGTAATATTTCCTAACTCCAAAAAGGGCATAACTCCATGAAAAATTGGCGAAACGCTCTGAAACTCAAACTTGTTCTGTAACTTATCATAATGAAGCTATGTACCAAGTTTCAGATGAATATGTTGAAGGGTATGGGGAAAAAGTCTGGAAAACCACACGTGGGACGGACAGACGGTCAGACAGCAAACCTATAGTCCCCTGTGGTGAAACTGGTATGGAACTAATAAGAGAGATTACTTCCATACCGCCCCCAGTATAGATGAAAACAATAGATGAAAACACAACAGACATGGATAGCAAGGACCACTCTTGTATTCATAAGGGGCGCATCGCCTGCATGAAGCTTTGGAGGAAGTACGGTGGTGGGATTGAAAAACCCCAGGAAGGAAGTTCCACAAACAAACTTGACAGAAGAGGAACAAAAGAGTTTACATGTGCAGAAAGTTTGGTTTGAAGTATAGTCTTTTATCTTATCTCGTAAAAAAAATGTAAAATAATAAAAATTAAAAACCAAAGTATGAGCTCACATGTTAACCATTTCAATGCAAAACCAGCACGTTTTCTCAAACCTTCAGCTACTATATCAACAACTTTAGCCACCTTGCTCTCTACAATGACGATTCTCAAACCTAACTTCAACGTACAGTCATGTGAAAAAGTAAGTACACCCCATGTAAAGTTTTGACTTTTTCAACATATTTCAACATACTTGATCTTCATTTCAACAATATTGATAGATAAAGGTGATATAATATAACAAATATCATGAAACATTTACATTTTGTAGTCCATTGTATAATTTAAATAAACATAAATGCAAATTATGCATGTGGAAAAAGTAAGTACACCCCTGGCTCTAATAGGTGGTATTGCCCCCTTTGGCAGAAACAACCTCAAGTAGGCGTTTCTTTTAACTGTCTACCAGTCTCTGACATCAGCTGGGATAAATTTTTGCCCACTCCTCCATGCAGAATTCTTTCAGCTGTGCGATGTTTGAGGGGTTTCTTGCATGCACAGCTCGTTTCAAATCCCCCCACAACATCTCGATGGGATTTAGATCCGGGCTTTGACTTGGCCATTCCAGAACCCTCCATTTATTTCTTTTCAGCCATTCCTTGGTGGATTTACTGGTATGTTTAGGGTCATTGTCATGTTGCAAGGTCCACCTTCGGTTGAGCTTCAACTTTCCGACAGATGGCCTCACATTATCCTCAAGCACCCTCTGGTACAATGAAGAATTAATAGTGGACACTATGATGGTGAGCTGCCCAGGCCCTGATGCAGCAAAGCTGCCCCAAACCATAATATTTCCACCACCATGCTTTACAGCTGGTATCAGGTTCTTGTGGTCAAATGCTGTCTTTGGTTTTCGCCAAACATGTCTTCTGGTACTGTGGCCAAATAGCTCTACCTTTGACCCATCTGTCCAGAGCACATTGTTCCAGAAGTGCTGGGCTTTGCCAAGGTGTTCATTGGCAACCTTTAGTCTTGCCCTGATGTTCTTTCTGGACAGCAAAGGTTTCCTCCTGGCACACCTCCCATGTAGATCAAATTTGTGCAGCCTCTTTCTAATGGTAGACTCGTGCACCTTGACATCAACAGTGGCAAGAGCTACCTGTAGGTCCCGTGATGACATTCTGGGGTTCTTAGACTTCTTTCAGCATCTTGCAGTCTGGTCTCAGGCTGAACTTGCTGGGGCGGCCTGGCCTGAAGAAGTTGGCAGTTGTTTGGAATCTTCTCCACTTGTAGATGATCTTCCGGACAGTCGAATGATTGATTTCAAATTGTTTGGAGATCTTTTTAAATCCCTTCCCAGACTTGTAGGCATATATAACCTTCTTTCTGAAGGCCTCAGAGAGCTCTTTTGATCTAGGCATGGTGACGCCCCACACTTCAACAACAAAGAGTAAACCAAACTAAATGTCTGAGGTTTAAATAAGACAGGTTCCTCCAAGATCCTCTCTAACGATGTTCTAATCATTTTCACCTGAGCTGGTGCACCTGATTCTAATTTTAGGTATTTGAAGTAGTGATAAATGGAGGGGTGTACTTACTTTTTCCACGTGCGAAATTTGCATTTATGTTTATTTAAATTATACAATGGACTACAAAATGTAAATGTTTCATGATATTTGTTATATTATATCACCTTTACCTGTCAATATTGTTGAAATGAAGATCAAATAGCTGTATGTTGAAATATGTTGAAAAAGTCAAAACTTTACATGGGGTGTACTTACATTTTCACGTGACTGTATGCAAAGTTACAATGATTATCTATTCGTAAAAATATGTCAACTAGATGATGCCATCGACAATCGTAACCTGTGTGCAATCATGATTGAAAAACCCTCTCAAAGACTAACACACTCCGAAATACAGACCATAATATTTCATTTCATAATTACATAACGGAGCAGGAAATTGACAGAGTGCTTGATTTGTGTCAAAAGACCAAGTGCCATCCACAAGTCACCAACCTGGCAAGGGTCTGCAGGTAGAGGCACGGCAACTTTTGTGGGAGGTTGGCACTGCATGGAGATTGGCCTACTGGCCGATGAGGATAGTAGGTTGGACCAGCAGATTCTGCAGAGCTTGCAAGGGACAGTAAAAACATGGCATTGGCCTTCATCACTTGCTGAGCCTCCATTGGTGGGAGAGCACGAGGTGTCCGTACTTGAGCGATCCTCTTCTTAATTTTCTTTACCTGCATAATGATGTTACAGACACGGTGTTACATTAGTTGCGTGTTAGGAATGATGTTACATTAGTGCAATGCCATCAAAAGTACAGTATTGCAAATGGGACCTTCCTTCAGAGTGCATTAGCTTGTCCACCACAACAGTATCCACCTTATCCTTGGATGATGCTTGTTTCTCACGAAGGTACTTCTCGCGACATGCGTCACAGATCAAGTACCAGGTGCTGCCACCCATACCACCATCACCACAGTTTCCAGCCCAACCTCCACAGAAGTTACCGCTGCTGTTGTAGCCTTGCCCTCCAGCATATCGTCCACAACCTACGGTAAGCCATACCCGAGTTGAGGTCAATTAGAAAGCATCATTCGGTTTTTCCAAACCCAACGAGTCAATGTCTCAGCAATGAACATGTACATGAGTCAAAATCAGCTAAGGTTTAATAAGTGTAGGCCATTTGTAAAATAAGAGGGGGGAAGAGGAGGGGAAGGGAGGGGGAAAGGGGGGAAGGGGCTCACGTTTCCGAGTGAATGTGGCTCACGATTCTGAGTTAAGTTTGATGCCGATCAGGAAGAAGAAGAAGCCGTACTACCAAATTCGTACACTTCCGGAATTGTTTGATTTATTTGTATTCAAATGTCTGGTAATTGTTTTGTATTTATTTATGCGAATGTGTACTTGTGTATAACTATCATTAAATTAAAAAGGCTTTGGCACTATCGAGCGTTATTTTGTTTTTTTTAACTCCAAAAAAATGAACTTTTTTTTTCAATTTTTTTTGTTGTCGTTTCCCTAAAACACTCCCAGGCACTCACTGATGAACCTCTGAAAGTTTGATGAAGATCCGGTCAGCCATCTCTGAATAAAACGCGGACACACACACAGCCAACTCGCGTTTACATATATATAAATCGGGATTTAAATTTAATTCAAAAATTGATCCAGACGTCTATTCTCTTTCAAACATTCAAACCGACAGAGGTAGTTATTTATCACAGCATCTGTAGAATTTTCACCCTTTTACTCAACTCCGTTTCGCTGTTATTTGGTGGAGCAAAAAGTCAACTGAGCTTTATAGATATTTAGATTACAGACTTTGACCGTTGACATCTTGACCCCAAAACCTAATCAGTTCATCTTTACATCATTCTACATAAGTGTACCAAATTTGGTCAGAATCCCAGCACTGGTTCACAAGTTATCGCGGTAACGAAAACCTATCACAAACGGACGGACAGCCGGACGGGCAACCTGAAAACATAATGCCTCCAGCGACTTTGTCAATGGAGGCATAAAAATTCAATCTTAAAAAAATGCTTGTTTCACTCAGTGGTGTTTGATTACCGACGCCAAATAGTTATACCTGGGTGTGCCTGTCGCATGTGATAGGTAACAGGGTAAGGAAAGAGCCCTCCACAGAGCTCACAAACGGTCTCCTTTTCTTGCCCTCCACCGGCAACGACAACGCCACCCAAACCGAACTGGACCAGGTCTCCAAACACATTTCCAGCACGGGGACGAAAAGGTCCTCCTCCTGCACCACCTCCAATCCCACCCACTTCCCCTTTCTTTTTCTTGTCTTTCTTGGCTCTATCACGTTCTCGTGCCGACTCCCTTCGTTGTAGACTCTGAGCAGATGCTCCAGGGCTGGGTAAGATGAGGTTTTGCACCGATGCATGCAGTGTTGCCGCTGACACCTCCTCCCAAAATGCGACAAGGTGCTGAAGAGTGAGCGGCAGGGCTGAGCGAGGTCGCACACCAACCTGTTTAACACTCCCCCCCACTTCATCCTCAGCTGGGGTAGATTCACGCAGCATTGATAATACCTGGTTCTTATTTACAGAACCTGGTGGTGGTAGGTGTTTTGCTTCAGGGAAAGTGGAAATGGCAAGCGAATGTCGGTTTTTCAACTTTGCCTCACGTTCGGTTTCTGCTGCTGGTGCAAAACCTGTTGCCCCTTCTGCCTGTGAATCATTGCCATGAGAGTCAGATCCGGATTGCATGGCAGCTGAAACGGTGATTCCCTCTTTGGCCAAACCGGGATTGAACTTCAAGTAAGAGGCACATGCCATAGCATCATGCACAATGCCCTCATGCCACAAGAAGGCTGCGAAAACTGTGCGAGCACAATCTGCAACCGATGGTGACAATGCTTCTTTAACAGGCCTTACAACCACTCGCTCAATGATCTTTCCACCTGCCCCAGCACCATTGTTTTTATCTTTTTTACCTCGACCGAAGCGGCAAGGACTGCGACGTCCCGTTTTAGGCGATGACCGAGGGTCAATTTCAGCACGTGGAGTAGCCTTGCCAATGCTGAAGTGCACACGTGGAGCAGCATCCGAGTCATCATCACTACGGCCATGCAGTGGAGAGCTCTCACCTCCGATGAATGTGGAACCAATGGTCTCAGTGCTACCCTCAGCCTTTCGCCAGGCTTCTATTCCAGGGTTCCCAGTGAGTGCCCTTGAAGTACAAACATCCACAATTTCACTGTGAAGATTTTCCTGCACAACATGAGCGGAGGGCTTACACCCCGGTTCAAACGCATCTTCTGGATGCAAACTTTCCACACCGCCATTCATTGCAGTTCGCCAAGTCTTACCTTCCGAACCAGCAACCAAAAGAGTGCTCGAGTCCGATTTTGAACGTGCCCTCTGGGATTCATGCTTTGTCCTGAAAGAAGATGAAGCAACATTATGAGATGGTGACATGGCAGATGGTGAGGAACAGGATGTGGTAGCAGGAAGATTCTGTGGAAACTGCTCTCCATGGTTTTGCATCAAGGAGTTGCGGGCACGAGGTGAACGGGCTCCTTTCCCAAGTCCGGCAGCTGAGGGCCGAGATCGTTCTAAAGAGGAGCAGCTGGAACCTGAGCTAGAAGGCCTACTATGTTCTCCAACTAGTGCCTTAGTGACAGCAGGGCTGGTAGAGCGTGGTGCCCTTTCAGCTTTTAGCGGTGGAGAGCTGCCCAAGCGCCCTTGTTCTGAAGTCAGACGGGGTGTGCCTGGGCTACTCGGCCTGCTGTGAGATCCTGACAAAGTTTTGGTCTTTGGTGAGAGGGAGCGGCCGGACAAAGAAGGCGAATTGGGCCTGAAGATTATAGGTGAGGCAGAGCGTCGCGGAGAGTCTGTTTTGGGAGGAACGTGAGAGTTATGGTTTGGAGAGAGTGAACGTCCATGATGAGATTCTGTGCGCAGCTTCCCAGCGTCAGACTTCAGGAGCAGTGCTTCAGAGGCAGAGCGAATGCTGGACTCTCCAGGCTTCCCTTGGGTCCGGCCACTGCGGACACCATTTGCCTTAGACATTCTGGCTTCCTTCTCTTCAGGTTTGATGTGCTTGGACAAGTCGGTCTTCACTTGAGAACTGTCAATACCAAATTTTGGCTCCAACACGTGCATGACCTCGCCATCTGTAGAGGCAGGAAGTTAATTAGTGAAAGTTGTATATTGTACAAGGAAACAAAGAAAGGAATTATCTATTTTAACCCATAACCCATCAAGCCTGGGTCATTTGCACACCCAAACAAATTTCTATAACAAAAATAAAAATCCTTGAGACTTGCAAAATATACTGTTATGGCTTCCGGAGACTCATACAAACACGTATGGGATCCCTAACGCAGTAATTTTGTTTTTACTTCGGCCACCAAAGGTGGATAGAGGTTATGTTTTCACCCCTGTCTGTCTGTCTGTTTGTGAACAAGACATCTCAAAAAATTGCGGACGGATTCGGACGAAATTTGGCAGAGAGGTAACATATGTGACAAGGACGAAATGCTTAGATTTTGGTGAAGATCTGGATTCGGATCCGGCTACTAGAATTTTTAAAGTGATTCTTCACCATTGGGAGATTGGGCCAAAAACAATATATAGCAGGATATCTCAAAAAGTTGTGGACAGATGATTTTGATTAAATGCGATTCTGTATTGTGATATTCTGGTCTACCCTGGGATACAAAACTTAAACTGTTCACCTGGCAGAGGTATGCTCTCTACTGAGTGCCGTTCTAGTTTATGTTTTTTTTATTAAAATTTTTTTATTTGTAGTAATTTTGTCGAGCTAAATTACCTTTCCCCTCGTATCAATGGAAAGGAAAATGTGTTGTGTTTGTGTTGAAGATTTGAACCCCTTTGAGATTCTTCTCCATCTACCATAAATCCTGTCTGTCTTTCCCTTTGTTCTTTTCTCTCTCTCAATTTCCCTTTCGCCGCACCTCTGCAGCGCATCCACACATGCTTTGCAACACTTAACATTACTCTCAAACATTACACTCAACAACCAACATTGCAAACCACCATTACAAATCAAATCCACAAAAAAAAGAAGCATAAAGCGGCACATACCACGATTACAAATCTAACCAAGACCATAATAGCACAGCGCAAGCGCGCCACACCGGCAGATTGGTGGGGGACCTGCAGGGAGACGTAGATGCCCGATGGCTAGCCTTAGCTGTCAGCATCACGGCAGGAGCTGGGCTCGGCCAATGGGCATCACATGGGAACGGTAACGGACCAGTGAGGAGGCAGCACCCACAAAACAAGCTGGGCATGAGACTGCTCGGTCCCAGAACCACACCCCTCCCATGGGCCTATTAAGCCTGCAAATCAAAGGTCTGAGGGCTTGTGTGTGTCTGGGAAAATTGAACAGTCAAGACAGAACCTGCGAGTATGAAACTGTGAGTATGAGCCTGCGAAGACTAACAGGCTGGTGACGCGGTGCAGCGGAGAGCTGACAAGCTGCGGAGTTTCCCTGGACATGCTGGCCAAATAGACTGATTTACAACATCTATCTCTGGCTTTCCCTACTTCAAATTTTTTCACTTTGAATGCATCTCACGGTTACTGAATCACATCTCACGCTTTCCTCGAAAGCACTACAGACATTCATTCACCTGAACCTCTTCTCCCTACATTGCGCACCACATCCTCTACTCCCCTCTTCTTTCACCCATTCCACATTCTTGCGTTGGGGCCAAAGTAAGCTCGCTGACGGCCAGAGTGAGCAAGAGGCCGATCCTACACCTCGACCTAATATCTTTATCTGTCTATCACTCTTTCTTATCTCGTTTCCCTGGAATGATTGAGGCACCTATCCTCATCTAGGGAGTGCTGGGAAGCACAGCCCTTAACTGGGGTGATTAATTTGTCAGGAAGGTAAAGTGGGATTTGAACGCTGGACCCTACCTAAACAAGCGTTACGCCTAGGTTCCCCGTCGGTGAAGTGATGTGAGTTGACAAAGTGGAAGACGCAAGGCGGCCATCTTGGATTTTGACGTGGCGACCCAATTTTCAAAAGCGCTCTTCCTTATGCGTAGATACACCCAGACACCAGATCAGACGTTAGTAGTTCGTTTATTTTTCAAGATATTTCGCTCACAAGGTTCAGACATATATATGGTGGCGGCCATTTTGGATTTTGACGTGGCGACCCAAGTTTCAATAGCGTTCTTCCTTATGCGTAGATACACCCACACACCAGACTAGACGTTAGTAGTTCATTTATTTTTCAAGATATTTCGCTCACAAGGTTCAGACATATATATGGTGGCGGCCATCTTGGATTTTGACGTGGCGAACCAATTTTCAATAGCATTCTTCCTTATGCCTAGATACACCCACACACCACAGTAGAAGTTGGTACTTCGCTTAGTTTTCAAGATATTCAGCTCACAAGGTTCAGACATATATATGGTGGCGGCCATCTTGGATTTTGATGTGGCGACCCAATTTTCAATAGGGTTCTTCCTTATGCCTAGATACACCCACACAACAGATTAGAAGTTGGTACTTCGCTTATTTTTCAAGATATTCCACTCACAAGGTTCAGACATACATGGCGTCAGACATACATGGCGGCGGCCATCTTGGATTTTGACGTGGGTTGCACCCACACACCAAATTTGAATGCAGTCCTTCGCTTATGCACGCACGTATGCGCGCACGCACGCCCGCACGGACGGACGGACGGACGGACGGACGGGAAAACCATAGTCCTTCTTTCACTCCGCGGTGCGACGGGGGACAATTAAGCATCTCAGATGGCGTCTGTGGTTGCCTAGAAACCCATCTTGCCACAGAGTTATCTGCAGCTCATCGGCCAGGAAGTATTTGTCTGAGAACTCCCCTCGGGACCATGCACCCCTGAGCCTGTAACAATACGTACGCTGCAGTGCTGAACCTGGAGGTGACTGAGACTGTCCGAACACAAATGGGCCATGGGCTATGGAGAAAGAGGAAGCAGATGGCACAAAAGCGGCAGTGTCCGAGGGTCGATCAGGTGATGGCCAAGTCGGAGTAAAACACGAGGTTTGCATTTCACCAAGTGTGGTATGGAGGGGGTCATCCGCTGTTTGGAAACTTGGAGTGGCTGGTGGAAGAAGAAAACAAGCAGTAAGTGCATAAAACGCTGCAAAGTAAATGGCTGCTGATGTCTTTATAAAACAAAGACATTGAAAATAAAGTAGGAGCGGGGGGGGGGGGGGGTGGGGTGGGGGGGGGAGAGGTTAGGGTTAAGTGAATAAACAGACAAAGGTAGGATCACCTTCCTTTAAATGGATAGACAGCGTTTTGTGCACCAAAGTAAAAACAACTTCACAAGAACCAAGCAGCCATTTTGCAACATCTATATAATAATAGCGTAAGGACTCGACTTTGTTATCCCTTTTACGCCGCACCCAGCGACCCAATGCCCACGGCACTCATGGATTTACGATCTACGAACCGCGCTCTTTGTTTATCACGTACCGCCATACTCGAAAAATCTGAATTAGCCGACGTTGGGGCCCAAAAGCATCCGATTAACTGCCGATACGATGCCATCTTACGACGCCATCGTATTGGCGTCTGCTGGGTGAAGGCGAAGCGAGCCGTCCGCCGATTGGACAGTCGAGTGGTGTGAACATGGGTGGTGTGAACCAAATGGTCTTTTTATTCCCTTGAACATTTTAAATTAGGATAGATAAGGAAACGTCTTTATCGTCATTTTAATAAAGTTAAATGGAGTGATGTTGCGATACTCGGGGTGCGTTGCATAAATCCTCGTAACTCAGAGAGGTGTAAGCAGGTGGCGAGACGTAAGGAAGCTTAAAGATAACGAGCTGAAAACAGACGAACGATATGTCAATCTCTTTCTACACCGAACGGAAATAAAAGTATGAGAGCGGGAAGGCATGGCCTGAGCACTTCGAACAGAGGACTGATTGGACTTAACTTAAAGAGAAAAAATTGGAGCTTAACGGAAGAAGAAGATCCCATGAGCGCTCCCCTATGCCATCCATAATGGTACACTCTATCCATACACCACATCCTCCCTTCCGTGGATGTTCCACGGGTTTCGGCTAGTTATTAATATTTCTACACCATCACCATCATCAAAATGATCGTCAAACTTCCGCAAGGGCAACCTATTAAAGGGAAAGCCGTCTTAAGGTGGAAAAATCAGTGCTGTCATGTGGGTGAGGGACCAGAGTCCACCCAGCCATTGCAACAGTCTCCGATGCCCTCAGGTTCATGTGAGATGTGGAATTGGCCATGTCAGAATATAATACACAGGTATTGAAGTTTGACACCTTGCATGAAAGCCAATGAAAATGAGATCTTGAATGTCAGGAAAACAAAAAACAAAAAAATAGCCATCGTTACTTTCACTCTGCGTCTCAACTTCCTCGTTTACTTGAGATCCTTTACGTTGTTTCTCTACTAACAGACACATAATTTCAGCTTTAGTGTTGAACATAAGATTCGTTTCCTGTAATAATGGGAGTAAGACAGGGCTTCTAATAAATTTGGCCTTGTTAGCCACCCAGGCTGTCCACTAAGTTTCGTCCCAATCCATCCATAACTTTTTGAGATATCCTGCTCATAGACAAACAGACAACAAACAGACACACAGACAAACATAACCTCTGTCCACCTTCAGTGGCGGGGGTAAAAGCCACAATAAAGAACACAGTTGGAGTCATCAGTGTAACATACCGACTGCAAAGTCAAAGCCTTGTGCATAGGAATTCGGCCCATTCTTAGCTGGGATGGGGACCGGGAAAGAACATCTTGGCTGCACTTCGTTCATTTCCTGAGCCTCCTCTGAAATAGGTGGCAATGGGGAAAATGTATAATCACCAAGGTAACCAGGAATCACGCACCAGAATTGCAAACAACAAATGTGTACGTATTGGCGTCTAGCTTAACTGTGATAAATCTGAAATAATCATCATTGGCCCAAAAACGCTCACAAAATCCACCCATAACTTTGCCCTCAACATCGACGGTATCCCAGTATCCACATCCCCTCACATCCGGAATCTTGGCGTCATTTTTGACCAAACCCTCTCCTTCGACAAATACACTAAACAGATCACAAAGTCAGCCTTCTTTCACCTGAAAAACATTGCCCGTCTCCGCTCATCCCTCTCCTCCACGGCTGCAGAAACCCTCATCCAAGCCTTCATCACCTCCCATCTGGACTACTGCAATAGCCTCCTCTATGGTTCACCCTCAAAAATCACCAATAAACTCCAATACATTCAGAACTCCGCTGCCCGTCTACTCACCCATTCCCGGACCCGTGACCACATCACCCCCGTCCTTTACAAGCTTCACTGGCTCCCCATCCCCCAGAGAATCCAGTACAAAATCCTCCTCTTGACATACAAAGCCCTCCATAACCTGGCCCCATCCTACCTGGCTGACCTCCTCTCCAGACACGCTCCCACCCGCAACCTCCGCTCTGCTGGTACCAACCTCCTGACCCCCTCCATCCGGACCAAATTCAGATCCTGGGGGGGCAGGGCCTTCTCCATCGCTGCTCCCACCCTCTGGAACTCACTACCTCACACCATCAGACTCCTCCTCACTCACCACATTCAAAACATCACTAAAGACCCACCTATTCAACACTGCATTCAACATTCAACCCACAGCATTTAACCCCTGACTATCTCTTCTCCTTCTCCCTCCTTTTGCTTTAAATATTTCCCTATTGATTCTTGTCTTTTTGCAATTGTTGTTTTCATGTATTGTTATGCATTATGTTTTCCACTCTGTCAAAGCGCCTTTGGGCTTCTTGAAAAGCGCTATACAAAATAAATGAATTATTATTATTATTATTATGTGTACGAGTACATCAAATGGGCGGCTAGGAACTAAACAGCGGTGACTGAACATGACAAAAATGCAATCCATCAGATGTATAGTAAATCAGTAAACAAAAACCCTTTAAAAAAGTAGGACCTACAATGCCAGGTCCAATGCCAACTGGTGGCAAATTTTCTGTTCACAATGCAAAGAAGTCTCACCGTCATCATTTCGGAGATACTGGAACCCATTGCCATCACAGGCCAAGGACCAGGCCTCACCCTCATCCTCGTCACAGAACTCGGTGATACTGGCACGATCAAGCTGGATCCAAACTCCCTCATTGTTTGTCACCTAAATGAGAGATTGAACAGTCAAACTATGCCTGTTTTTTATATATATATATATATATATATATATATATATATATATATATATATATATATATATATATATATATATATATATATATATATATATATATATATATATATATATATATATATATATATATATAACAGGCATATATATATACAGCATTTTTGTCGGATTAAAGTCTTGAGGCATTTGAGAAAAAAGAAGTATACAAAAAAATGTGCTTAAAGTGCAGTTTTTCTTCAACATTATCAAATAAGTTTCTTCATCAATGTGAACCAATAAAATCGATTAAACAATCAAACGTAAGATGTAAACATAAGCAGCTATTCAACAGCAATGGCTCAAGCAAATAGTCCTTGAGCCAACCGGCCATTTTTTGAAGTGAATGCTCCGGGGGGGGGGGGGGGGAGTAATTCTCATTATGATTTTCCATTAGACCAATGTCTCAAGTGTCAGAAAAGGTGTGATGGACATCTGAGAACGGTAGCTTAGTGCCCGGATGGACGCCATCTTTGAAACCACCCAGCTCGAAAATGCCCATTTGGTGGGGTACATTGTTGCACGTGTATCTGGACTTCTATACTAGCTATCGATGTGCGGTTGACGACTAAATATACGTCCGATGTGTACCGTCTAAATAAAAAATAATATGAAGCATTTTGTTTTAGATTAATTATTATAAAAATCAATTATCGAAAAAAAATCATATATTTTTCAATATTTTATTATTAGACTTGTACTTTTTTTAGTGAATCAACACTGGTATGATTTTCCAAATTATGCATTGTGCTACACCGTTTATCTGTCTATAAAAATAACTCAAAAACTAAAACATATCATCCACCACGAGTGTACACAAAAAATATATGAAAAGGCATGCACTTTCCACAAACCGAAACTATGTCAGTTGGAATTTCCCGCCGATAATCAACCCACAGAACCCAGTGCCGAAAGTGACGTTAGTCTATTCTATATCTATATTCTATATCTCAGTCTGAGATTTGTTGCGGTGACCTGATTAATTTCTGAGGGGGGGGGGGGGGGGGTGGGTGGCTTAAGAACTAAAAGTGAACATGTTAGATGGCGCCACATACAACTCTATTATAGAGTTGTATTGTGGCGCCATCTAACATGTTCACTGACTTGGATGAGTATGTCTATGTAAGCTGGCGAGCTTTTCGGATATCGGAGTAATCTAACGTCAGTCTTTTTGTTCTTTCAGCTGAGATGGCCGGTGTCGAGGCGAAACGGGCGAAGATTGAACCTGAGTCCGGAACGTGCATCCTGTGCAGCAAGAAGTCGCCACTCTCTGAACTAAGCAAGGCAGCGGGCAACAGTTCTTGGAAGACATTGTGTGACGCAGCCGCAGTTAGAAACTTTTATCCAATTCTAAAGCTAGTCCAAGAAGGCGCAGTTGAACTTCCTAATATTCCAATATTATACCATAGGGCTTGTAGATCAGACTTCACTCACAAAAACCACCTAGCTACTTTGACCAATGCAGCTAGAAGTTCTTCAGTTGATACTGGCGATGCGGTGCGACGGCGATCATCACGGGAAGAGACAGGATCAACTTCAACGGTCTACGATGATAAATGCATTTTTTGCCAGCGTGCTTCAAAATTCATAAAAGGCAGTCGTACCCGTGAAACAGTTGTCTTGGCTGTTGAACTTCGAGCAGATAAGACAATAAGAGATGCTGCGACAGCTCGCAATGATGAGAGAGTTTTGGCATTGACTACACGAGATATGGTTGCAGCTGAGGCTCACTACCACTTCTCCTGCTATAGAAACTACACACGGCCCCAAAAACCTCAAGTAGAAACTGACATTGAAGATAATATCGAGAAAAAAGAAATGATACGATGTATATTCAATTTCATTCGCACTGACTTGTTCTTGAACCCGAGGATTGTTCCAATAGTTGATGTTGCAACAGATATCCTGTCTTCAGATACATTTTCAGTTGATGTTCGTGACTCCATCAAGAAGAATCTGCAGCGCACATTACAAAGAGAGTTTGGAGAATCGCTCATCTTCTTCAATGTGAAACACCGTGTATACTTGATGCCCGATAATCTGACAAAGCGAGAGATTGCTGCAGAGTGCGTAAACCTGAAAGCAGAAGTGAAAGCATTTGAACGAACGGACGGTGAAAGTAACATTGTGCGTGCAGCTACTTCACTGCGACACCAGATCAAAGATGCTCATTACAATGAACGTTGGCCGCCTCAGCCAGCAGAACTCACTTCAGATTACGTGAAGATACCAGATTCTCTTCGTGTATTTCTGCATACTTTGATTTGCGGGAGTGGGGGTAGCTCTGCGCGTGCCGACACACTGGTATGGTCGATGGCTCAAGATATCATCAATGCTGTACACCGGGGTACCATCAGAACATCGAAGCATGTCCTACTTCCGTGGGTCATGAAAACGCTCACCGGTAATACAGAGGTCATCAGAATATTGAATCGACTCGGGCACGGATGTTCGTACACAGTTCTGGAAGAAATCGAGACAGCGCTATGCATAGACAAATTAGCAAGTTAGTCTAGTAGGAAGACTAGGTCCCCCTGCACCCCCCGGAGATATACTTCTAATCAGTGTTTCTAGATTGGAAAAAATGTGTAGAAAATGACTAGCTATGGCCCCAAGCTGAAAAAATGTCCCACATACCATTTTTATGCAAATTACTGCTGCCATTATCAAAAAAACGATTTTTGACATATCTCAGCCAATATTGCAGATAATTGAAAAATGAAGGTGTCTAGACCCATGTTTTGAAGGGCATAGATCATGATAGAACTATTCATAACATGATTACATGTGTCTATGGTATACTAGTATGCATATTAATGCTGTAATTACAAAATAATCAGTTTTACAAATGATAAGGATACGTTAATACTGCAGATAACTTAACATGGTACATAAGGGGTCTAAACCCAGGTATTTTCAAGGTTAAATGTCAACAAGATGCTCCTGAGTCTTGCATAGGGGCGGGACATTGGCAGTAACATTGGTACCACTCAACTTTTCTTCCCACCATTGACCTTGTATTGCGAGAGATTTTCACTCGCTTATTTAAAGGTTTCTCACCCAGCCCACGTAAAATCTACCAACTCCTGCTGTTAACTCCCAAACATATTTTTTTATGTTATCCAATCACAGTGCAGAAATGACAGACTAGAGATCCAAATTAGTGCTGCTATAGCTGCCATTTTACATTTCCATCCATGTAACATGCGCGCTCGCGCGCTCGTATCAATTGGTAATGTCGCGCGCTCGTATCAATTGGTAACGTTGATGTTATTGAATACCTCAGTTGAAAGTTCAGTCTTCCATTCCATCTGTGTGTTGTTCTTGGTATTCATCCTCCAATCTAGCCAGGTAAGATGCTAACTATAATGTTACTCACACTCTTGACTTCAGTTTCTGCATGAAATCATAAACAGGCAGAATAACAGCTGAGCCAGCCAGCACCATGTTAGCTAACGTTAAAGCTAGCCTCATCTATGTACAGTATGTTCCTAATGTCGGTGTAACTTAAACTTTTGTTAATGCCAAACATGAGACATATCTGTTGACTTCTGTATATGAATTGAACCAGAAAGAGGCACGACAGCTGAGCTAGCTACAGTAACTTAGCACAATGTTTCATTGGCCTAGATAGCTAACGTTAGTGTGGAAGAATTTAGATGTTTTAGCTATTAGCACTTTTGATGCCACTAAACATGGTTTAGTCAGCTAAAAAGTACCCTAGTGTAGAACATGACTCAGAACCTCTGTTACCTCACTGAAAACTCAGAGCCTCCTTTCACAGGCACTTTTAACATCATTCGTGATTTCTTATTTGTCATTTAACAGTGATGGTAGACATCGACAGCAAGCATGCCCAAAAGAAAACGGAGTGTAGAACCTGCAGCCCAAAGCTCTCCTCCTACATGCATCCTTCATGTACCATCCATGTCTGATCATGGGGATTTCACGCCCCTCCGTAAAATTAAAGGATCTGCTTCAGAAAAACTGCAACTGCTTCAAAAGATCCGGGATAGACGTCTCAACCAACCGCATGACTCCCCATGTCGTATGCAATCAGTATGTGATCAGATCCCGGCAACTCTTCCTGATGACCTAGAAAGAGTAGGATATCACAGCAAGTGTTATAAGCACTTTGTCCGCCACTTTCATCGTCTGGGAGATGATACAGAACCAGGGCCATCAACCTCATCATGGCATCACTCTCCTCGTAAACCAGGAGGTTCTGCTGAACCCATCTTCCCGCCAGAGTGTATATTTTGTGAGAAAGTTGAGACCAAAGATGCTCATCGCAATACTGAGAGGCCTACAACCTTCCCATCCTTTAAAAACAAAGAAAATGCATGGGAGCAAATCGAAACACGGGCTGAGAAAATGGGTCTCTATCGACTCCATCGAAAGGTGAAAAACAAAGACCTCTTTGCATGTGAGGCCAAACACCATCCGTCATGTTTTAAAGCTTTCCGCACAGCATTCTACAACTATGAGCGTGCGATTCACAGAGCCGAAGCACCAAAGGAGCAGGCTTGCATGTCAGCCGCCCATGAAAAGGCATTCAACTCAGTACTGGAACACATTCAAACCCAGGTCATCCAGCAGAATAAAGTTCTACAGCTTTCTTCCTTGCGCTTGCTCTATGTCGAGGAACTGAAACTGAATGGATATGAGAACTCAAATTATCGGTCAGAGAAACTACTGACACGCCTACAGAATGACCCAATCAAGGAGCATATCCACTTCACGAAGGTTGATCATGACAAATGTGATGTCATTTCTTTCTGGCTTGTGCACAGCTCAAACATAACAGTTTCCAATGCTCTCGCACGAGCATTCACACTCGGAAGCACAAACAAGAACCAAAATGTTGCCCTCCAACTTCGCCAGGGTATTCTACAGGCTTTCAGAGAGTGTAAAGACCAACCATGGCCACCAACAGCTGAAGACATGGAGCTCAATCCTGAAGACATCCTACCTCCAGACCTTGTCCGCTTTCTCAGCGTGCTAATGACTGGCAAGGAGGGCATCGAGACAGAAAAGGTGAAGCGTCTGGTCTTCTCCATTGGACAAGATCTGTGCCGTGCAGTGTCAGATGGAAAATGGAAGTTACCAAAGCACATTCTCCTCTGTGTGACTGTAAGGCACCTGTTCCGAAGCAAACAGCTCACCACAATACTACACAGGCTTGGACACTCTGAGAGCTACGATTTCGCCTTGGAGTTGGAAACTGCTCTCGCCAAGGTCCTGGATGAAGTCTCAACTTATCGTACACCACAAATTGTGACAGGAGAGGGCAACCTTGTATTCCACTGTGAGTAACGAATGGCAAGGGCAACGAATGGCAAGGTAAAATTGAAAGCCCTTCGTGAATGGCGATTCAATTTGTAATTTTTCCTGAAAAAAGGGTGATTACCTGTGATGTTTGTCTAGATCTGAAACTGGCAGTGACTGGTGATTGAAATGCGGTGCCTTTTTGTGTTTCAGGTCGAGGTACGTGAACTCCCCACGATCTACAGCAACCAGGAAGAGACTGATACCAGGGTGGTTCTGTACCTCCATCATGCTGCTACCATCGGATACAAGAACGCTGTAGTCAGAACACCGGACACAGACATCCTCCTGATCCTGCTCCACCATGCCCACAACATCAAGCTGACGGTGTACCTGGATACAGGGTCAGGGAAGCATCGCCAACTTGTCAACGTCTCTGAGCTGGCAGAATCCCTGGGAGAGGACTACTGTGCCACTCTCCTGGGGTACTATGTGTTCAGCGGAGAAGACTGCACCAGTGCCTTCAAAGGGAAGGGAAAAGTCGGGCCCTTGAAAAAGCTGGAGAAGAATCCCAGGTTTCACAGGGCATTCGGTGAACTGGGTGACAACTGGGATGCCAACCCTGAGGTGGAGAGGCAGTTAGAAAAATTCACCTGTGTGATGTACGGCCAGAGTCGCGAGTCATCAGTGGACATTGTCCGTGCCAAGCTGCTACGAAAAATGGTGGGAGAGGACAAGACCCTCACATCCAAGTCCAAGGTTGATCTGGCTCGCCTTCCTCCATGCCAGTCTGCCCTGAAGCCGCACATCCAGCGTGTGAACCACCGCGTAGCATTGTACAAAAGAGCCGATCAACCTATCATCGAAAAGCCAAAACCTTATGAGGAGCAAGGATGGATAAGGACTGATGAAGGACTGTTGAAACCAATGTGGTCCAGTGGTCCCATCCTACCAACCTCACTGGTGGATCTTCTGAACACAGGAGAGCACGAAGAGGAGGAGGAAGAGGAAGGAGAAGAAGAGTTTGACTCTGACGATTTCGATGAAAATGATGATGACTGCCTCAGTGTAGAATCACTTATGCTAATGATGTTTATCTAAAACAAGCAAGAGAAGAGTGGTCACATTGAGTGCTAGGACTATTTTGACAGTTGTAATATTTAGAAAAATAAAACTTTGTGTTAACGTCTGTGTAGACGGACCTTAATATGAGTCTATTATTTCGTAAAACTGATTATTTTGTAAATAAAGCACTAATTAGCATACTAGTATACCATAGACACATGTAATCATGTTATGAATAGTTCTATCATGATCTATGCCCTTCAAAACATGGGTCTAGACACCTTCATTTTTCAATTATCTGCAATATTGGCTGAGATATGTCAAAAATCGTTTTTTTGATAATGGCAGCAGTAATTTGCATAAAAATGGTATGTGGGACATTTTTTCAGCTTGGGGCCATAGCTAGTCATTTTCTACACATTTTTTCCAATCTAGAAACACTGATTAGAAGTATATCTCCGGGGGGTGCAGGGGGACCTAGTCTTCCTACTAGACTAAGTGTGGAGAAAGATACAGTACCACTTCCGTCACATGTGCACCCTTCGGTCCCGACTGTATTAGCATTCGATAACATCGACAGGCTAGAGGAATCGCTGAGTGGTGGCGGAACATCGCATCGCGTCAACGGTATCATCGTCCAACCGAAGTCGCAGTCGTGTTTGCAGCCCCAACCTCCATCGGCAGTATCCAAAGCAGATAAGAAGCGATCTATCCCGTCATCCAGCGATTTAGTTCCAATATACAGCGGTGGGAAACGCGAGGGCCCACCTGCAATCAAGCCTGCAGATCTTTCTGACACTCTTGCAGGCGCAACATCCCTTGCGCAGCGCCGAAATCACGTATGGATTATGACTCGCATGCTGGAACCATGCGACCAGACAATCAGTTCGTGGACTGGTTTCAACATCATGACTAGAGATCGTGTTCAGGTGACGGAAGATGTAGTTGGCTACCTGCCGACTATAAACGCGCCTGCCACAGATATGGCAACAGTGCAAGAAATCCTCAGAGAAGCTCTGAACATCATGTCATCACTTCAGCTTGAGCGTATACCGGTGGTGCTAGACCAGGCACTATTTGCTAAGGCGACCGAAATAGCATGGAAAGATGTCGATCGATATGGAAGAATCGTGCTCATGATGGGGAACTTCCATACCATCTGTAACTTCATGTCGAGCATTGGGAAAATGTTTGGAGATGCAGGCCTTCGGGATGTAGCTGTTGAGTCAGGAGTAATCGCTGAAGGTTCCATCAACAGGGTTCTGGAAGGCAAGCAATACAACCGTGCTGTGCGACTCCACAAGTTGATGTACGAGGCACTAATGCGCATCATTTGGAAGGGCTTCCAGGTGTGGATAGAAAGCAATCATCCTGACAAGGAACCCCAGATTCGAAGCACTGACCTCAAAATTCGCAGCATCAAGGAGGATGTTTGCCACGAGACTCTCGCTGCTGCTCTCGATGATGATTCATGTGTACAGAGCTTTGACATGTTCGCGAAATACCTACATTTTCTGCGAACCAAACATGGAGACCTGGCTCGCTTCTGGATGATGTATATTGATATGGTAGAGACCCTGCTGGGGTTGATTCGTGCGGATAGAGAAGGCGACTGGATGCTTCACTTGGCTTGTGTCAGAAGAGTGATCCCTTGGTGTTTCGCAATGAACAAGGTGAACTATGCTAGATATCTACCAGTGTACTATGCACAGATGACGCAACTCCACGAAACATGCCCCGAGTTGTACAGGCATTTCAATCAAGGCTACTTCTCCGTACAGCTTAGACCAGGGAATCCATTTGCCAGAATCGCTGTTGATCAGACAACAGAAGAAACAGTAAACAAAGATACGCAAACAGCTGGAGGAACACGAGGTTTTAGTCTTCGACAAGGGGCTGTGTCACGATACTATCTAACTGCAGAAAATCGGGCTACTGCACTGAGGCAACTACGAGAAACTATCCTTGTGAATGGCAGCGACACATCTCACGCCAAGCACCCTGACTTGTCTACTTCTCGCATCAAACGTGATGAGTCTGGCGTCACAGCTATCTGTGATCTACTGGAAAATGACTGGACCAATCCATTCGCCGATGATCCGTCATGTCTTCTCAGTATATCTACCGGAGCGGCTGCGAGGGAGGACGTTTCTAATGACCTACTCAACACCCTGCAAAAGGGGGAAGCGGCGTATCAAAGCTTCCAGAAACGTCTTGAAGAGGGAACAGGCTTTCATGACACATTGAACAAGCTAAACTTGAAGACCTTTGGTAAGATCAAGCAGAAAGTTGTGAAGGGCACAAACAAGGAGATCGTCCTGAGAGCTGACAGACAACTGTTTGCCACCATGATACTCATCGCCAAGACAAGGAACCTCGACATGCAACTTGTCCTTTGTCACCCACTAGGGCCGTTACCATGGTCTTTGGCAAACGTTGATGGGTCAATGAAAAAAACGAACAAAGCTGCACTTGCGAAACACATGGAAGGTCTTGTGGAACCAGCCGAGAACGTTGACAAGCGAAGTGCAACAATAATTGATGCGATGGCTCTCATACAAAAGATGCATGGCGAGAACGACACGTTCGAAGAACTATCTGACCGCATCCTTGCTGCAGCGCTTCACGCTGGTCAAGGCAGTGAGCGCATCGATGTTGTCTTTGACACATACACAGAAGAATCCATCAAAGCAGCTGAGCGTGTGAACCGCAGTTCAAATGAAGGCATCAGTTTCAGCGAGATCAGACCCGCACACAAAATCATGAACTGGCGGCGTCTCCTTGCTTGCAGCCAGACAAAGGAGAAACTGGTTGTGTTTCTGGCGGAGTCGTGGAAACATGAAACAAATCGCGAAAAGCTAGGCAACAGAACACTGTATGTCACCTGTGGTGAAAAATGTCTGGTACTGACCCGCGATAGGTGGAAGTTGGTGCAAGCACTCGAATGTAGCCACGAGGAAGCAGACACGCGTATGTTTCTCCACGCAAAGCACGCCGCTACCCACTACAAGACGATCATCTTATTGGCAGATGACACCGACGTTCTGATCATCAGTCTTCATCTCAGCAGAACCATCGATAGTCAGCTCTTCATCAGACGAGGAACAAAGGTTCGAGTCAGAATGATCGACGTTGGAAAGTTGGCTGCGGTATTGGGGTCTGGAGTTTGCAGTGCATTGCCAGGGCTTCATGCATGGAGCGGGTGTGACACTGTGAGTGCTCTGGCTAGCCAAGGAAAGATAAAGGCTTTGAAGCTTGTGCAAGCGAATGAGCTGTATCTTCAAGCATTCACAGATCTGGGATCTTCGTGGAATGTACCAACAGACGTCTTCAATAGCATTCAGGCCTTCACGTGTCAGCTGTACGCCAAGAACACGAAGATCGTCGGTGTTAATTCGCTCCGTTATCACATGTTCTGTGCAAAGAAGGGCCAGATCGAATCTGGACAATTGCCGCCTTGTGAAGACTCCTTGATGCAGCATACGCTTAGGGCCAACTATCAGGCGGCTATCTGGCGACGCAGCCTTGAAAACCTACCAGACGTCCCAACACCATCAGCAGGACATGGTTGGGAACTCGATGATGGCGGTTCGCTCACAATCCGATGGATGGCGGGTCTACCAGCTCCAGATGTCGTCTTGAATCTCATCTCATGCACATGCAGAAGGACGTGTCGACCGTCAGATTGCTCCTGCATACTGAATGGGTTGAAGTGCACTGTTGTGTGTAAGCTGCAGGGATGCTCCAACATGGTGCAGGATGATGCTATCGTGGCTCAGGATGCCAATGACTCTGATGGCGACTCTGATGATTAACTTTGTGTGCACTGTATATTGTATAGCATATGTTGTTCTCTATTATAATGCAGGCCAAATTGCCTGAAAATCTTTATAGACAGATAAACGGTTTAGCAAAATGTATAATTTGGAAGATCATACCGGTGTTATTTGACTAAAACATGACATGTTCAATGATACCTCCGCTTGCTTATTAGGAATATACATCGTATGGTGTTAAAATCAGCTCCATACGTCTTTCCAAACTCTAGTAATGAATAATTAATATAATTGGCGGCCATTTTGAAATCCAAGATGGCCACCAAAGTGCAGATTTCCTATGTAACAATTTCCGCCTGCTTATTAGATATCGTATGGTGTTAAAATCCTCTCCGTACGACATTCCTAACTTGCGTTATCGTCAGAATAGATAATGCCAGCGGCGGCCTAAGTCATTTTATGCCTCTTTACATTTATTTGTTGTAAACTCGTGGTGGATGATATGTTTTAGTTTTTGAGTTATTTTTATAGACAGATAAACGGTGTAGCACAATGCATAATTTGGAAAATCATACCAGTGTTGTTTCACTAAAAAAAGTACAAGTCTAATAATAAAATATTGAAAAATATATGATTTTTTTTCGATAATTGATTTTTATAATAATTAATCTAAAACAAAATGCTTCATATTATTTTTTATTTAGACGGTACACATCGGACGTATATTTAGTCGTCAACCGCACATCGATAGCTAGTATAGAAGTCCAGATACACGTGCAACAATGTACCCCACCAAATGGGCATTTTCGAGCTGGGTGGTTTCAAAGATGGCGTCCATCCGGGCACTAAGCTACCGTTCTCAGATGTCCATCACACCTTTTCTGACACTTGAGACATTGGTCTAATGGAAAATCATAATGAGAATTACTCCCCCCGCCGGAGCATTACTTTTGGTCTGGCTCAAGGACTAAAATGTCAGGTTATCATTATTATAGTATATTAGAAAGTTTCCCGTGCTCACACAGGATTCTAAACAGGGTAGGGGCGGAGGAGGCAAAAATGCAAATGGCGTCTTCTGTCATCGAGCTGGCAAGCTGGGAGCAACAGTTCACATTTCTTGCCACATCTGATGCAATTTAAATGCTCTAATGGTGATGAGGTGCTCCATTTGAAATGGCTTAACAGTAGGATTAGTATTAGCTGCCACTCGTGTCCGAGTAAGGCCAGTGTACATGGTCCAGGTGGTGCTGTGGATGCGCATGGCACGACTCTTCTCATGATGTAACGACATTTTCACGTCTTTAAAGCATACCGGTGGCCAATATTGCCTCGTGGCTTGCTCTTATTCATCTGTCACAATCTAGAGTCAGTGAGGACCAGGTGAGGAGGACGCTGCCTCGCAGAGGGGTGTTTAAAGGAAGTCTTTCCAGTAAACCGTTTCAGCAAGCAAGCTTTTCAGCCTCTGGGTCCTGCCTCACACCTAGCTCGGCTTCACGCTGTTGAGGCCCAAGCTTTCAGAATCATTGGAATCTCCTGCGATGAAGTCAACTCCGAAGGCCTGTCACTCACTCACCGCAGGCAGGTTTGGTGGTCTCTCTGTCTTCTACCGACTCCTCTCCGGCCTTGCTCCCCCAGCTCTCTCTGTGCTCTGTCCCCCCAATATTCCTTCAGGTCGCACAAGATCTGCCTGCAACCCTCTTATGGTTAAACTGCCAAAATCTAGGCTCTCTGCTCACATTCACTCTTTCATTCCCCTTTTCTCCCGCCTCTGGAACAAACTCCCCCACTCCCTTCAATCCCACTCTTCCCTCCAGGTCTTTAAAACAGCTGTTCACCACCATCTCTTATCTTCCCCCATCCAAAACCTTGATCTTTTCTACCCCCGGTAATTCACCCTAGAGTCCTTGCCGTGTTCATATGTTTTATACCTCTCCCACCTCCCCCCAAGTCCTCCCGATGTCCCTGCTCTCAAATGTTGTGTTTGTGTCCTTCCCCCTCTCTCCCCATCTTGTCTGCCGCTCCCCTTGTTTTTTTGTGTTTTGTGTGTCGGTTTGACTTTTTGTGTGATTAATATTAGCTCTTTCACGAGCCTCGATCTTGTATACAAAAAAAAAAAAAAAAAAAAAAAAAAGACATGGTCCGCAGACATTCGTGTTCCCAGAGGGCAGAGCAGCGTAAGTTATCTGTTTTATGGGCCGCACTTTATCCATTTACACGATGCGTCCCACCCAGCGTAGCTGACTGTGGGCGATCAAAGAACTCGCATCTTCATATAGAGAACGATCGAGGATGGCATTGTTTGTCATGCAAGCAATAACCTGGCCTTCATACCAGTATGGTAACATGTTAATGACAGCCTCTGGGTCAACTGCGATCTTTTATTATGATCAATTAAATTATCCTTGGCAATCGTATAAAGTAGGTGGTGAATGCACCAAAATATACTAGAAGTGTGTCCTGCGTTTGACCACAAGCTTCCTGAAGTCTCCAGACGCAAGGGAGGTACCGTGCCTGCGAACACATCCATTATTCCTCGTGCAGCGAGTCAATTTGTACCAAACTACCATACGCTACTGTAATCGCACAAATTATTCCCATTTTATTGTGGGGTCAGCCAGTGAACGTTATTGGTTTAAGTATTATGAATCAACTAGTCAGGCCTGATTTTCAACTGGAGCCGATTTGGGCATGATTTTGTAATTTGTTCAGGGGGTCAGCAATAACTCGTCAACTCTTCACAAAAGACACCGTGGGATCTCAAACATGCACCAACGAATGCTAGCAGGAGGATAAAAGATTTAACGTGCATCTGAGGGACACCACACTTTGTGATGCAACGCTTTGGCTGCGAAGCACCAATCTAACTGTTTATAGCAGGGTCGGGAATCGAACCATGAAACTCAAAAGTGAACCAGAAATGCCCTTCTGACTTGATTTCTTTCCCAAGTGTGACAAGAATTACCTCACATTTTTATTTTTATTTTTTGCAAAAATGGCCTCCCTGTCAATCCCTTTCACATGACTCATCTCAAGGTAGTGTGTTGTGATGGATTTGTGCAAAAAACCAAGACCAATAGTCTAACAACGGCGTAGCCAGGCTTGTTTGATACTTTAGTTGAAGAGGATAGCATGACCTGGGTGGGGATACCAGTTACCAATTTTATCAAATAATGTAAGTATTAATTTTTTTGACCATGCATGGACAGCCGGTTCGTGAATGACTTGGGTAAAAAAAAAACGGTGAATAGCAAACGATGAATCAATAAATTCCACATTCCTTTGCCACCTTCAATCAAACGTCAGGCATTGCCAGCAGGTTCGTGAAGGACTTGGACAAAAAAAAAAATTGTTCCCAGTCTGGATGTTGCTATATCCAGTCAATGGTGAAACTGCAAATGGGGAATCCGCGAATGTTGCGGATGGAAACCTTTACGTCATTTCCCCATTCTGCTTTGAACTAAATATCTCCATATTTTCCTTCTAAACAGCATCATTCATCATTCCAATCACAAATTAATACGATGGTATTGTTGCGGTTTTGAGTTTGTCCAGTGAGTCTAATAAAGGTTAAAATTTGCCCCTCATAGTTAGTAACACAAGCAACATGTAGCCTCGCGATAGTATAGTTACGTCTTAGTATTTGTGAGCTTAGTTCCTTTCCATTTGTTAGTTCTGCGTTGAGTAGAGCCAAGAGAATAGGCCCTACTGTCACCGACTATCCAGCATCCGTAGCCTCATGCCCTTTTGCGCTAACGTTGGTTCATTTTGGGCGAGTTAACACGAGGCAGGCTAGGAGGACCGGGGCAGAGCCGAGGGTGGAGCAGCAGAAGCGCTGACGGTAAGCACGAGCCGCCAATCAGAGCTCAGAGGTGGTGGCGGCAGCGTGGCGTCACAGGGCGTCATGAGAGGGTTCGAGAGGGATCCAGAAGGTTCGCGGGGCGTAGCTATAAAACTCGCTGTGCAAAGCCCTCAAAAGGACTCTCGCAGATGGACTTATACTCGATAGGACTCGCGCGGAAAGGATTAATGAAAGGACTCGCAAGTGAAGAGCGTCAAAGGACTCGCGCGAAAAGGATTGGCAAAAGGGCTAGCGCTGAAGAACTCGCACGCACTAACCAGCTCAGAGGATCGAGGAAGAGGAGTTGGCAGCGTCAGGGAACTGTGAAAGACACGCGGGCACAGCCAGACGCACATGAACCAATATACAGCGCATTAAGTCGCGCGAGTGAGAACGGCTGAGTAATCACCAGCCGCGCTGAGAGTGCCGCCCTTTACCGTTCCACCTCGTCATCTGCTTTGTTCGGGAGATGTGCTACGAGGTTCCTACCATCGCCTGCTACTATCTTCGCGGGACGTGCTGGGGCCATGGAGAGCCGGACGGGGACTGTCTCTGGACGACCACGTCGAAGTGTTGGGGAACATCTACCCATCTGCAATTCCCTGTGTGAGTGTGTGACGGGCCCGAGTCCAAGGAATAAGTTAAGATTGTCTAAGGCTGCTCTGTGTCTCTGAATCGGCAAGGTTCAAGGGGAGGTAGGAGAGTTCAGAGCCACGCCCCCTGGCGGGTGCGGTGCTCCAACCGTGGGCGGTTGGGGCCATCGTGCGTGGGACCGCGAGGCCCCGCGTAGAGATGGAGCTCTGAACCTCGGCCCTTCCATGCCTCCTCCCCTGGATCGAAAATGCCGGACGGACCCAACCTACAGTAGACCAACCACCCAAATGGATCGCTCGGCTTTTCAAAGCCGAGCTGTGACGATGTATTTCCGCACGAAGAGGCTCCAGTGTAGTGGACGAATAGCAATAGTGTTGGGGAATGGTACCCTGCATGGGGGAATGGTAGTTTTACCATTCCTCACCCCGGGCTCATGAGCATTAGATTAGGGGGATGGCAGTGAATAGGCACATGGGGGGCCAGCGATTGTTACCTCCATGGGGCACCAAAGCTAGCCGAGGGAGGGTTAGGATAAATGTTAGGAAATTAGATGACAATAGAGGACATGAGAATTAAGTAGTGACATTTGTACTGTGGAGGGGACGTAGAGAGGTTAGGTGGATGATAATGACGAGGGAGTGCATAGTTTAATGGGATAACGGGAAAGCACAAGTTTTAGGCGAAAAGCAGATAGATAGATGATGCTGTGTGTGTGAGGAAGTGTTGAGTAAAAGGAATTGTGTTTGGAGTGTATGGATAAATGGTGTGTGAGCACAAAAGGCGTGCGAGAAAAGTGGTGTGCGAAATAAATGGTGTGCGAAATAAATGGTGTGTGAATAAATGGTGTGCGAATAAATGGTGTGGAATGCTTGGTGTGGGAACAAAAGGTGTGGTATGCATGGTGTGAAGGAGTGAATGGGGGGAGATGGACCCATTCACGAATGCCCGGGGGGGTAGTGTAAAAGTCAGTTAGTGGGCTTAGGTAAATTGTATGGATATTGACACTTGTGGTGCGGGTAGTGGCAATGAAGTGCTTTGGTTGGGTGCATGAGTGAGTGAATGGCTGGGCGTGTGGCTTAATTGGTGCGTATGGTTATTGAGGCACTCCGCCACTGGTAGTTTGTTGGCCAGGTGAGGCCGCAGGTTGGCTCTGGGAGCCAGTCAGAGTAGTTGTGAGTTGTTCAGTGGGGCCCGAGGATCCAAGGGAAGGACCTGGGTTGCCCAATGCCAAGGAGGGCATCAGATGGGTAAAGAGCCAGGAGGGGCCTTCCTCAGTTTAGGTAGTCGCAGGAGCAGTTAAGCTCGGGTGGCGACTTCAGTGGCGGAGGTGCGCAGGTAGGTAGACCTGCTAGTGGAGCCACACGACCCAGCCCCGAAATTGTGCAAGGGCACAGTGAGAAAAATTGGGGAGTGAGACCCAAATTCAGAAGGCACCAGGTGGTCAATGGGAATTGGTTTTTAGAACCACATAGTTTAAAGATGGCCAATTGGCAGGGTACGACCCCGGGTAGTTTAAATGAGTTAATGTCAGTTAGTGTAGTTAGGATGAGAGAAATTCCCTTCGCGCCATCCACATCCATTCACCAAGGAGAACGAAGCTCCGCACCAAGACCAAGTGCAATATTTGAGAGTAAAGACGCATCATGACGTGATGAGACATTGTGTTTGTTCCATTCCTTCCTTCCTGGGAGGGATTTTGTATAATGAATCGAGGCTCGTGAAAGAGCTAACATTTACTTCACAAACAAATCAACCAGACAAACAAAATATATAAAAAGAGGGAGCGGAGGACAAGATGGGGAGAGAAGGGGAAGCACACAAACGCAACATTTGAGAGCAGGGAGATGTGTGGAAGGGAGAGGGCTTGGGGGGAGGAGGCATGGGAAGAGGGGTGGGGGGGGGGGGGGGGAGAAGTATAAAACACAAGGGCACCAAGGACTTCCAGGACAGAAGTTGGTATTTCAAAAAAGTGGAATTGGGGTGAAATTAGCGGGGGTAGAAAAGATCAAGGTTTTGGATGGGGGAATATAAGAGATGGTGGTGAACAGCTGTTTTAAAGACCTGGAGGGTGGAGTGGGATTGAAGAATTGGGAGACAGGAGACGAAGATTGGGAGACGAATTTGGCTTAGAGGGGGATATGGGAGACAAGACGTAGAGACGAATTTGAATTTGTAAATACAGGGAAGGGCAAGGGTAGTGTAAGCTGACGTTGGGGGGGCACGGACGGTTAGGGACGAGCTTGCTCTGCTCGCTCTTCCGCGCCCCTCATGCTGCATTACCTTGTATTGCTGTGTACCTCTGTGCCCTTTCCGCTTTGCTGGTGGTGCTGTGTCTCTTCCCCCACCACCCCAGGACCATTTTTGAGATGGAACTGTGCAGCTGCACCTTGCTACACCTGTACAGAACCCCTGCTGCACTTTGCTACACTTGTGCGGCTGAACTGTGCGGCACTTTGCTGCCGTATCCTTCGTTTGTTATAACTTTGCTGCACATGTGCAGCACTCTGCTGCCAAAACACTTTGCTGCACATTATCACATTACACTTATGGACCACAGGTTTTGTGGCCTTACACTTCTGCTGTGCAGCACTTTGCTGCAAACTCACCTTGCATCTTCGGACCACTTGTTTTGAGTGGCATCAATGTCACGCAGTCGGACCACATAGGGTTGGCCCTGCTGGCAAAATAAAAACGAACACACTTGTTGTGCATTTTTTTTATTTTTGTGTGCTAGGGCCGAGAAGATTGTAAGTTTATTAAGCCCAGAAGAGCAGGAATGGCCTGTATGCCGGTCCGGGGGCTTGCCGGTTCGATATGTGCACACCGAAGATAGAAGATGCCAGACACCAGCAGCAAATGAAATGTGATTTTTGAATGTGTATTTGTGCTTTGCTGTGCTTTCTCTCCCCTCCAATCTTATTTCCAAAAAGGACAGGTCCTGGGACATAGAATTGTAAATAAGGTTAGGTTTTGTGCTTGTATATAAAAATGCTGCCCACTGGCTTTATGTTTAGTTTGAAAACAATTCCGCAATTCGGTTAATTGTGGGCGTGATTCTGTTAGTTAGCTACTCAACGCAGTAGGTGGGACATATTTAGTGTTGTAAAACTGTCGCACACACGGGTTAGAGTAAATGTTAGGGGGAACCACATCTGTATGTCACACGTAATTAAAAGTTAGTCCCAGATCTTTCTCAAAACCGGTCGTTCCAGTTTTTGTAGGTTCGACTCGGGGACGAGTCTGACAAGGGAGGGGGGCAGTGTTGCGGTTTTGAGTTTGTACAGTGAGTCTAATAAAGGTTAAAATTTGCCCCTCATAGTTAGTCACACAAGCAACAAGTAGCCTCGCGATAGTATAGTTATGTCTTAGTATTTGTGAGCTTAGTTCCTTTCCATTTGTTAGTTCTGCGTTGAGTAGAGCCAAGAGAATAGGCCCTACTGTCACCGACTATCCAGCATCCGTAGCCTCATGCCCTTTTGCGCTAACGTTGGTTCATTTTGGGCGAGAACACGAGGAGGCTAGGAGGACCGGGGCGGAGCCGAGGGTGGAGCGGCAGAAGCGCTGACGGTAAGCACGAGCCGCCAATCAGAGCTCAGAGGTGGTGGCGGCGGCGTGGCGTCACAGGGCGTGGTGAGAGGGTTCGAGAGGGATCCAGAAGGTTCCGGGGGCATAGCTATAAAACCCCTTGAAAGGACTCTCGCAGATGGACTTGCACTCGATAGGACTCGCGTGGAAAGGATTAATGAAAGGACTCGCAAGTGAAGAGCGTCAAAGGACTCGCGTGAAAAGGATTGGCAAAAGGGCTAGCGCTGAAGAACTCGTGCGCACTAACCAGCTCAGAGGATCGAGGAAGAGGAGTTGGCAGCGTCAGGGAACTGTGAAAGACACGTGGAAACAGCCAGACGCGCATGAACCAATATACAGCGCATTAAATCGCGCGAGAGAGAACGGCTGAGTAATCGCCAGCCGTGCTGAGAGTCCCGCCCTTTACTGTTCCACCTCGTCATCTGCCTTGTTCGGGAGACGCTTTACGAGGTTCCTGCCATCGCCTGCTACCATCTTCGCGGGGGTGCTGGGGCCGTGGAGAGCCGGACGGGGACCGTCTCTGGACGACCACGTCGACGCGTTGGGGAACATCTACCTATCTGCAATTCCCTGTGTGAGTGTGTGACGGGCCCGAGTCCAAGGGATAAGTTAAGAATGTCTAAGGCTGCTCTGTGTCTCTGCGTCCCTGATCATTGTACATACATGTGGGAATAATTAAACCTGTGTTCTTCCTTTCTTCCATTCGATCGTTTCAGTGGTTTCTTGATTGGCTAAACGTGGTACGAATAGGATCGCTCGAATCGGGTTCCACTAATTAAGACTGCACGGATCACGTGGTACTCAATCCGCTCGGGGTACTCAAACCACACGTGGTTTGTGCGAGGCTTGTTTCCTCGCTTCCAGGGCAGCGTGGGGAATTAGGTACGAGCGAGAAGTGGTCCCGAGACCCTACTCCGCGTTTGTCCGGAAGGGACGTTGCAAGTCTCGGTTCCACCAGGCCCAGCAAGAACAAGGGGATTAATCCCCCCGTTTTAAGGGGAAGTACGGCGGCGTACAACCACAACAGTATTAATATATCAGAAATATAATGTTAAATCACGATTGTATTGAGATACTATCGAACCAGCGAACCGTCATCATCTGTTCACTTCCGGATTCGGGAGCAAGGTCCGTGTCGATCAAATTTCAAAATCATAATTGTATTGAGGAATTTCTGGAAAACCTCCTACCTCTACCCTTATGACACCTGCTGGGATCAAAAAACATTCCACAGAAGGTTATTACATTTCATTTTAGTAAAATTTGCAACTGTAATGGCTACTAAATGCTGTCTCCCTGTCATGTGACCAGATCCTCAGCCCTGATTGGTGGACGTTTGTAAGAGACATGCACATATATGGACAAACGCTGTTCTCGACAGCATTGCCCTATGGGCTACACCGTAAAAACCGTGAAAATGCCGTAGACCTATGTAAAAGTGCCCCACCCTCCCTCCTACCACTCTCCCACAAGAAACAATATTGCTTCTACATTCCCAGGGCCAAAACACTTCCATAGAAGTATTACGTGTCTCTATGTCAAACGGTTTCTGGGTTTATGTCACACAAATAATCATCTCCTGTTCGTTCCAGGCAATAAATCAACTTTATTGAAGAACTAATCTGTTAGTTTGACGATACCTGTGTATGCTCCATTGGTTGGTAATTCATGGTGACTTCTTCCTTCTACTGCTACTGTTATTTTCTTGCTCTTATAGCTCTTCTTCCTCTTGAGGCTCTTCCTTTAATTCTTTACTTTGACAAAGAGAATTGAAGCGATACTTATTTGCCCCTCGTCACCATGCCTGGAACTCTGACATATGGGAAGTTAAGGGATGGTCGAACCAGTGTTTCTCAGGCGTAGATGTAAACTGATTCAGTGACTGACTCAAATACATAACAGAGAATTGCAGTTATTGATACTCCTTACAGAAAAGGCAATCAGACTTTCGTCAGACTTTTTTCAGTTTGATTGAATGACCCCTTGTTCTGCTTGACTAATCTCGTGCAAAATAAATAAATAAATTAATCTGTGTTGTCCAACCTTCGGAAGATATTGAAAATTTGGATCATCTCCACTATCAATAGAGTGGGTATCCAAAGCATCTTCAATCTCTCCTGGTATTCTAGGCCATGGAGTTCTGGGATCCGTCTGATTGCTCTCTGTTGTACTTTCTCAAAACGATCGTCAACCTTTTTATGCCTCTGTCGACGAAGTCGCCAGAGGCATTATGTTTTTGGGTTGTCCGTCCTGCTGTCCATCCATCCATGATAGGTTTTCATTACCGCTATAACTTGAGAATGGCTGAAGGGATCCAAGTCAAACTTGGTACAGGTGTGTATAATGATGTAAAGACGAACCGTTTCATTTTGGGGGCATGAGGTCAAAGGTGAGAGACTGTAATAGGTTTTTGTTAACACGATAACTTAAGAACGGCTGAAGGGAACAAAGTCAAACTTGGTACAGGTGTGTATAATGATGTAAAGATGAACTGTTTGATTTTGGGGGCATGAGGTCAAAGGTGAGAGACTGTAATAGGTTTTTGTTAACACGATAACTTAAGAACGGCTGAAGGGAACAAAGTCAAACTTGGTACAAATGGATCTATGATGATGTAAAGATGAACCCATTCGATTTATGCATCAAGAGGTGAAAGGTCAACGGTCAGTTTCTGTAATAGGTTTTTGTTACGGTGATTAGTTTAGAACAGCTGAAGGGAACAAAGTCAAACTTGGTACATGTATAGCCTGCACTTACAAAAAAGCCTGCACTATGATTGCCAACTGATAAAATGGAAAACCACATACTACATTGGAGTCATCAGAAGGAACCCGAATAAGCAAAGAGTAAAGATGGAGACATCAGGAGGAACCTGGATAGGATTCGGGTTTTGGCCGCTACTCCACAACCCTCAAACCCATCCAGGGGCCGCCAAGTGAACCTTACAGAAAAATCTCTGCAATATCGTTGTTTGTCTATGCTCTATCCTTTTTAACTGCTGATTGTCAAGCAAGGAAGCAGCAAGCACCATGCTAAAGTCTTTAGCAAGACTCGGCCAGGGTTCGAACTGCTGACCTCCCAGACTCAGAGCAGACCCTCTAACCTTTGCACCACTGATTCTGACACAAGTTGCCAGCACGTCTATCACTTCATGACTGCATCGTTCTGAAAAAAAAATTCGTGCTGGCCATCGCCACTTCATACCTTTGCTCATATCTATCCCTGGACCAACAATCACCCATTTTTAGCTCAACTGGACATTAGTTCGGTGAGCTTATGCAATCGAGCAGTGTCCGTAGGAAAGTCAGTCAGTCAGTGAGTCTGTAAACACTTCAGTCATTATCACTTGAACCAAACACGATTTTGATGAAACTTGACCACAAGCTTCATATCTGATACCCAATGACAGGTATTGGCCGCATTAAAGTCTGCGCTCATTATGGGGAACTATGGGGGTGTTTTTGACACCCTCCCAAAATAGGTATTTGCTCTCTTCTCCGAAACCACACACGCACAATTTCAATGAAACTTGATCACAACCTTCATCGCCTGTGATGTACCAAAGTTTGTTATGGCATTAAAAATATCAGGGTCTGAAGGGGTATGTGGGGGGTTTGAGTGACTGTTGCTCCTGATCCAGGTGAGCTTCAGGACCCCCGGTCCTATGTTTCTTTTTATTCCCCATTCACTTCCTGCACGAGCTCATCAGTGGTGTACAAGCATTTATTTTCCTTGCCTATTGCCCTTTGACCCCTGCCCCGTCTATGAATTTACGATGCCAATTAGCTCCTCCATGAGCTTCGACTTTTTTTTTTTTTTTTTATAATAATAATAAGGAAATATAGAGTGTACATCAAAAATATTTGCACAAACTTTGGTGTTTGAGGATTATTCTCTGCTCAGAGCATAATGTTATCCAGTCCTGCTCTCCTTTCCCCCAAGAGCCACCTCCTGCCCTTCCCCCCATCCTCCCCCTCCTCCCCTCCCCCACACACTTCCCATAAAGTACAAGGTACGTTTTTAATAATGCCATTGGAACTGGGCATCATTTACAAATCTGCCACAAATACAGCAAACAATAAAAGTGCACATGTGTTAAAAAGCTCAAACAAATCCTATTCTGATACATGGTGAGAAATTTAACAAATTACATTTATATTTTACAATCTAGGAAATTCAATAGTTTCCCAAAAAAATTATTTATACGTAATCTTTCCACGAGCTTATTGAAATAATATTCTATATTATGTCCGCAGTTTTTGCTGTCCTGTTATTTTCTGAATATCAAGTGATGAAACCGATGCAGAAACAGTACTAACCTCTCCTAAGGCCTTGACTTTGTTTCCTAGGAGCAAGGTGCCCACTGGAATGCCCCGAAGATTTGGGCGGCTCCTGACGTTGTGACCAGATGTGCCTGTCCGCACGACGTGATACGTAGCAGCTCCACCATGCACATGCGATGCTCTCTCTTTGGCACCAACCTCAGCCAGCCTGCGTCCTACAGCTTCCTTCATGAGTCCATCGTAGATAGATTTTGGCTCCTGGAAAGTTGATGGATGTTTTCGGCAAGTTAGGATTTGACAAGGATTCTCCTTTCTTCCTCTCTCTGTATTCCCCTTTCCTCCCATTCCTGTATGTCCCTTTCCTCCCCTAAATCTAACCTACATCCTTTTAACGTCTTCTTGCACAACCGTCAGTACCTAATAGTTTTTTTCTTTTGAATAAGACCCAAAAATTAGACATACCAGGATTGATAAAGGAAGAATAGAAAATGATTAAATAATTTTACATACATAAAACTTAATAAAACGATTATACAGGTTTTTAAATTTACACCCCAAAATAGCTTTGAAACACCACAAAATAGCCTCAGTTGGTATCATGGCATCTACCCAAGTAGAGATCATCAGGAAAGGAAGATCAGGGAAGAAAAAAAAAATGTGAACGCATACACGGTGTTTATCTCGATGCGAGTTGGAAATTTCAAAAAATATATAAAAAAATTTAATAAGTTCATTTTTGAGATATTTACATGTAAATCTATATAAAATAAGCTTTAAAACTACCGAACATAATGGTGGCTTCTGCAGTTCTTGAGTGGAGTGGATTCAAATGCTGGAAGAATTGTCAGACACCCACTAAGGAATGGCGTTGGGGATCATTGGATATTACCTTTCACATCGCCAAAAAGGCTTATGTACAAGAGTGATTTTTTCAAAACAAAATAAATTCCCCCAAAAATTTTTTTTATACCACTCAATCATGAACCTCATGAAAGTTCGACAAAGATCCGTCTCGCCATCTCTGTTAAAAAATAGTGACAGACTGCCATTTCTCTTCAAGTATAGACTATAGATAGAGCAATGACCGTCAAGTGTGGAATTATTTTTGCAATTATTCTGTAAAAACTCATATGAAATATGTATTAATGCATGGAATTAAAAGGAAGCTGATAAAATTATGATATCAGCCAGGGAAGCAATGAAAAGCTATTTTGCTCTTATGAAGGGTTAAATACCTTTAACGTCAGCTTATCCTTGCTTCCCTCGGCAATACATTGATCAACCTTTCATTGATCACATTCACTGTTCTACCTGTCCGCTGAAGCAGATAGAGCATTGACAGACTATTTTTCTCATTCTTAACTTGTAATATCTATCAAAGCACTTGTAACACGCAGGATGTGTTCCAGATGAGAGAGTGCTATTTGTAAATAACGCTATAGAGGTCGTTATAACATTGCGCCTATGGAGATAGGTTCTCCGAGAGCGTATACATGAAGTAGGAACGCTATGGGTCGGCTTCATTGAGAAATGGATATCACTATGTACAGGTGTTATAGCCGAGAAGTTAAAAATAAGTAAACAGATAAATAAATAAAACCTTATCATAACATATACCACAACAAAACAAAAAACACAATTTACCGTAAACGACACTCAAAACAATACACAACTAAAAGGGCACTCAGTAGAGAGGATACCTCTGCCAGGTGAACAGTTTACGTTTTGTATCCCAGAGTGGACCAGAAAATCACAATACAGAATCACATTTAATCAAAATAATCCATCCACAACTTTTTGAGATATCCTGCTGTATATCGTTTTTGGCCCTATCTCCCAATGGTGAAGAATCACTTCAAAATTATACTATCCAGATCCGGATCTTCACCAAAATCGAATCATTTCGTCCTTGTCACATACGCCACACCTCTGCCAATTTTCGTCCGAATCCGTCCACAACTCGAGATATCTTGTTCACAAAAAAAAATAAAAAAAATGTTGTGCATAGCACGATACCTGCAAAATCCCTAAATAAGTTGTTGGCCTATGATGACTTCAAAAATAATTGGTGTTTGAATTCAGTTACCTGGTATACAAATCCTCTTAAAATTTCAATTCAATCAGATGAAAATTGAGGATTTTAGAAATTGGGCCTATGTTGACCTTTTGGCCTATGTTGACCTCGAAATTAGTTGGGGGTTGAATTCAGTGACCAGATGTGCAAATCCTCTTCAAATTTCAAGTTAATCGGATGAAAATTGGGGATTTTAGAAATCCAGTCTATGTTGACCTTTTGGCCTATGTTGACCTCAAAAATAGTTGGTGGTTGAATTCAGTGACCAGATATGCAAATCCTCTTCAAATGTCAAGTCAATCGGATGCAAATTGAGCTATTTTAAAAATATGACAAAGTTGGTGACCTCTGGCATATGTTGACCTATTGACCTTTTGACCCCCATTGGTTGAAAATTGTGACCTGTAGGCCACTGACATACAGACAGACAGACAGACAGTCAAACAGACAAACAGACAGACAGAATAACACACAAGACCAACCAATATACTTGAAAAATCTTCGATTTTCGCAAGTAACAGACACAGACAGACAGGGGTGAAAACAACCTCCATCCACCTTTGGTGGTGGAGGTAACAACATGCAAGGAGACGCTAGCTGATTAGCTGAGAGTTCTTCAATGTAAATGATTGGCTCATTAAGAGGATGTAGTAGCAGTTGTGTTTCCTTGATACCTACTGTACAGTACGTGAAGGCCATTTGATAGATTTTCTTTTTTCATTTACTAATTTTTAATTTACTACTATCACTTGCCAAGCCAGCCGTTCCGTATCAACCGCTTTGCAAGCCGCTTATTATCCGCTTCCTCATACTTTGTAGCCGCTGCTAACACAATCAATTTGTTTGCAGAAGTTGTCACAAGAGGATTGGGTAAACTGAAAACGACGGCCTGGACAGCATTTGCCCGAGTACCACGATAGCACTGTTTACATGGATACCACCATGTTGTTTAGCAGTGCTGAGCACCCGGTTCCGTTGGAGTGTTTGCTCGAGCGGTTCAAATCAAGCAGGCCGCTTGGTGAGCAGTAAGGAAGCCGCCCGCTAACAGAACACGCCAAAGGTGTGTGTGTGTACTCAAGTCAGGAATTCTTCTGAATTAGCATAATTGATTTACTTTCAATGCTTTCCATTGCATGAACAAGAAAGAGCAATCAGAGATTGCAGACCCTCGCCAGGATGTGTTTTCAGTGGTTAAAGGCTTTTGTGTTAAAACAAATATGGCGGCTGAACCACGAGACCGATCACGTCATCATTTTTTTTTTTCTCCACCAATTTATCCCTAGATTATGCTCACTACATTTCATCTTGATTGGATGAAGTTTTGTACTTGTCGAATTATGACGTCATCATGGAGGGACCTATGACATAATCATGAACAGATGTTATTCACATGGAGAGTTCTTTACAATGATCCATGTCTCAATTTTTTCTATTCAGCGCTTTCAGAGATATAGAGGTGCAAAGTTTTTCGGTTTTTCCAAGCTAGCGGTCGAACCACGTGACTTATGACGTCATAATTATCATTAAAAAATTATACAGGTAGAGTTGCACCTATGGTGAAAATTTCCTGTCAATCAGACCAACGGTTGCAGTGAAAATCATATTTATTCTGTGCGGACAAACAAACAGACAGACGGATGGAGAGATGGACTCAAATGCAATACCCACTCTCCTCTGGCGAGGGTAAAAACACATAACAGTTCAAACATTTAATTTGCATTTTTAATCTTTTAATTCACATAAAGCTGAAAAATGGATACCTACTTCTGTGTGACTATCCTTCACAGGCCCAGTTATGTTACATAGTCAAGGTGGGGAGGAGCGTTTTAATCATGAACAGGAGAGATCAAGCATGTCATCCATTACTGTGTGAAGCACTGTACCAGCACTGTACTTTCACTGCTGGTGTGGTTTTTATTCTTGACTCGAGCATGACTTGGAATGGTGCTTCACAGGCAGGGTGCTGCATCAACGAGTGTGACACCCCAAAAGTGAGGGTTAAGCTGGGGACCTGGCTGCTAGCAATAGCTGCTGGATGCTCAAGATCATTCCCATCTATTGCTTGCATTTCCGCGAAGCTCTCTTTGCACTGTTCCTTTTTTGTTGTTGTTACGTCCTGATCTGTTTTATGTTCTAGCTCCTCCACGAACCTCGACATTACAATAATAATAATAATAATTTTTAAAAAATTCAACGATGGCCATCAACAAAAACGAGATGAACCATCATCATCAGCCAGAACAATTACAAATTCCTGTCCAAATAAGTAGGGGAAATGCATCAGTAACACAACCGTGCCTCGGTAGTGATGCAGCGAGTGAGACGAATTAGGAATTGAATCACAGTACAAAACTACATCACCAATGAGTAATTAGCGATCAACCAGTGATATTCTTCCTCCAGGGAAATGAATTCTAGGTTACCAATTCTGACCTCATTCAGAGCAGCAGCAGTGTTGGTGGCATCACAGAAGATGTCCTTCCATTTTCTCGATAAAAAAAACCCCACTTTTTAGAGGCCATTTTTCCCCGCAAGCGGGGGTTGGCCTTTTTCGGGAACCGTGGTTGTTGTTGTTTTTCGGTCCCCTATTTGAAGCAATGTTTTACGGCCGGATGCCCTTCCTGACGCCAACCCTTTTTGCCGCCTTTAACGACAAGCAGGGAATTACCAGTGAACTGGTACTCAAACCGGTTGGTTTCTGGTTGGAAACTGGTTTCTCGATGACACCTATTTATCGCAGCTTATTTAAGACGGCCTTTGTAGAAAATTATTTGATTTTCTTTCACGAGGTAATCACTTTTGTAGTCTCACGCAGCGGCGATAGATTTGGATGAGATGGCGTTTTGCTCCACGTGACCGCTAATGGCAAATCAGCAGTCGATGTTCTGAAATGTTGATGCCATCTCTAACAAGGTCTATTTGTTTATGGCCGACAGCTTAATCACTCAATGAATATTGAAGAAACTGCCTTGGACAATATAGCATTTAGGATCTAGAACTTGTAAATCTGAGTGAAACGCAATCACATTTTGAGTCGTGTATCGGCCAAACTCAATACGTGTAAATGAATACTTGTGGAAATAAAACTTGATCAGAAAGAAACGGGAAGAGTGTAACTGTACAAAACTTCAAAAACTTGAAAGTGGTTATCACTTTTGACCATAATGAAAAACATTCTCCATGAGAGTTCAGACTCATTTTGTCATGGTGGGTCTCATATATCGCGTATATGTTTAATCCAAATAAAACACGCCAATTTGGAGGTACAAAAGGCAGAAAAAAAAAATCTGCCTATTGGAACAAGTCTGCCATGTCTGCGAAACAGAAACTTTTTCAACAAATTCTAAAATAAGCTTTTCCAACTGCATCTTTAAGGTGATGGCCACACCCCCTCTTATCAGAGTCCCCGCACAACGATCCGCATGTTCTCCTGCAACACAGTACCTCAAGAGGTGCGAGCAGGTTTCGACCGAGATGTTGGTTGAACGACAGGCACCATGCCTCGGGGTTACCATTAACACACATAATCCAGCGTCTCGCAGTCTCTTCGCTCAGGCGCAGCCACACACCGTCATCATTGTGCACCTGGAGACCGAGCAAGTAGCAAAAGGGAACAATCCGCTATCGACCTTTCTGACACCATGCTCGGAAAAAAAAAAAAAGTAAAAAAATCAAAACTTGTTTGGTGATAAAAATCGACAATTATTGTAGTTTTACCATCACAACTTGGCAAAACATATTTGTCAACTTTGCTTGTATGATGTCTTTTTAAAAAATCTTTGCAAAAAATCACAAAACTATGACTGAGCAAGCTTGCAGGCAAAGAAAGAATCAAAGGAGTGATTTAGAAAAGTGAGCAATAATTTGTGGTGCTGAGATTTATGAGAAGGGACAGACAGTTGTGTCGTAGTACATGAAAAACACATGGCGCAAGAGGGGGAACCTCACCTCATCCACATAGGAGACTGTGCCGTTGTACTTAACGACCCCTATCTGCTCACTCTGCAGCGAAGGGTGAGTGCGCACACGCAGCCCAGCACTATCCTTCATGACAAACTTGCGCATCTTGCCCACAGCCGAGCAGGGGGAGCACAGCGATGAAGGGACAGGAGTGTCGTACAAGAAGTGGAATAGATATAAAATCAGAGCAGAGGGTAGGAGGGAGGAGGGGGGAAGGATGAGGGGTGAGGGGAGGGATGAGGAGTGAGGGGTGAAGGTGGGCAATAGTAGAGAAATTGGGGAAGTGAAAATAAGATTTAAAAAAAAGAATTGAAATGGTAGCAAAATACAGGTTCAGGGAAGGGAAAAGGAAGATGTGCAGACATAGTTAGAATAACACGCAGGAAATTGGAAAGAAAATTATAAAAAGATGAAAATGAAAACAACAAAATGTTGGAAAGGATCGTAGGAGGAATGTAAAGAAAAAGATCAGCAATTGAAAAAGAGGTGTAAAGAAGATGAAGCAGAAGCATAATCAGGAGAATGGAAGTAAAGAGAAAAGCAGGAAAAAAAACAGGAAGCAAAGAAGGAAGCAGCATTTATCAGGCGAAGAAACCTCATACTGGACCAAGGAAAAACTAATGACTTTTGTTGGATCCACAAAGTCAAAGCAGAAATAAGCACAAACATATTTATTACTGGACGAGAAATGAGCCTCATGATCAATCCAGCACATCCTAAGCACAGCTAGTCGATCCACTGCACATGAAAATAAGGCTGATGTTAGTTACCTTGTTTGGCTGTTGTTCGATTTTGGGACGAGACTGCAATGAGCACACAGGAGGCGTAACTCCTTTTGGTGGCTCTTTTACCTCTACATCCAAGCCGGAGCCTGAAAAAAGCCAAAGCCATTGGTGGGAGCGAAAAGTACAAAGTACAGATCAAAAATGTCATCAATCCAATCAGCTTAGCATATGTGTGGGGGGTTGGTAAACCTAATAGCAGCTTTAAGACAAAACCAGGACATGTGGTACAAAAAGTTATTGTGCAACAGATTTTAAAAGGACATGAATCAATCATTATTTGTACCAGTTTCGATGTCATCAATGGTGACGTGGATCTTGTACGGCCCAACGGCACCCGGGGTCCAGTTAGCACTATACGTACCATCGCTGTTGCTACGGACGAGCATGGTTTCACTGGGCCTGTAGCATAAAGGAAAATCTGGAGATCTGTTCAAGCTGTGGCCGTTAACACCAGTATTTAAGACAAACGGAGCAGGGAAGCTCACCGCTTGGGTGTGGGAGAGGCTAGTCTAAGTTCTTCAAAGGAATACTTCTCATACATCTATGGATACAGAAGAGAGAAAAACAGAAGAGTAAAAAAATCTTTAGAAAACGACACATAATGTATAAAATACCGATCTGGGTCTTCATAGACCAGTGCAGAGGATTTCTCCCCAAAATTACAACCAGAATTGATCTATAAATTGGTTTTCTTTTTTAAAAAGGCACACGAATGGTCACGTGGGCTTCCGCATCCACGTGCTAACCAGTGGTTTCCAACACTGTCTTTTCTGCCAAGACGACAGAACAAAACGGCAGAATCCAAACTGCCCAATAATTGAAAATAGTAATGATGGAGTGTCCTAGGTACAGCATCTCAAAATTAAAAACCCGTCCGTATGCGCTTTGTCCTCTGAACTAAACTTGACGAAAACAACAGTGAAAACAAATTGTACATTTTATTCATTCGTGTTATCCATATTCTCGCAATAAAGGTTTGTCGAAGATTTGATGACAAAAGCTCAAATGGTAAAAATGTTACGGCATGGAAAGATGCACTGAAGCTCAATGGTAAATAAACAAGAAGGATGTTGTGCATAGCACGCTACTTGCAAAATCCAAATAAACAATATGCTTTTAGGTTTTGTTTGGTGACCAATATGAAAATTATGTTCAAACTGGAAGAATACCCAGCCTCCAGGTGAGTGGAGATTGCGCATTACTTGCTGAAGAAAGTACAGCTGTCTGTGTATTGCAAGAACACAACAGTAATACACCAGTTTGCGCAAAGGATAGGTTCCTGTGAGATTCTTTACAATGGTCCTTTCTCCTTACAGACAACTCCTATAAACCAAATTCACACCCAACATCGGTGGCACAAACACCTGACTCCATCCACCATAAAACTTTCAAGTGAATGAATGAATGAAAACCAAGTGAATGAATGAATCAGTCTGCAGCTGATTCAGCTGCAGCAATTATTATATATATATATATGTATATATATATGTATGTATATTATGTATATATGTATATATGTATATATTGTTGCGGAAATGAGGATTGTGTTTTTTTTTTGTGTGTATTATTATTATTGCTTTATTCTGAGCCCTCCTTGCTCCAGTTGTGTAAAGGTCAAAGGGCGTTCCGGTAGTTAATTCCATAAAGCATACACGTCAGCCAATCATAGAATACCCCTGTTCAGTAGTTTATTTCCTTATTATGTGTCTTAGGGTAAGGCGTTGTCTTCCATTAAAATGACACTCCATTGCACCAAGTGAAATAGATAGATTCCCTTCATTCCCATTCCCAAAAACCTCCATTTCCCCTTTCGTCATGGCCAAGCCTCAATTTGCCAATTTCATCCCCTCCAAAGCCGCCATTGAACATGTGCTCGGGTCGGGGAAGAAAGGCGTGCCCGCCCGTCGTCATCAAGGGCGGAGCCAGAGGGTCGTGCGACCAACCATGGCCGAGGTGAGCACACCGATGGGCGTGTCCTGAAGGCCGGCGGCTTAATCGCTGGAGGCGCTATAAAGGCACGCGCGCAAGAAGTTGCGAAGAGGTCCATGGGAAAGAGCTGAGTTGTGTGGTTTTGGTCAGAGTTGGTCGTCAGTGGTGGTCAGTGGTTGTGTTGAGTTGTCGGCGGTGAAGAGTGGTTGGACAAAGAGAGAGGAGAGAACCCGTCACGCCAGACCCCCCACCAGCGCGTCGGCTCCACCAAGCAGCTCCGACCCGTGATCCCGCGCACACGACAGGATCGGTGACATCAGCGGCCGTCGAGGTCCAGCCCGACGTCCCGTGCGGGATCAAGCTCCAGCCAGCTCCGTGCCGTCCTCCCCCTCCAGCCACACACCTCCTTCCAGCCAATCCACTCTGCAATTCCCCGTGTGAGTCCGTTTCTGTTTGTTCTGTCCTGGGTATTTAATTAAGTTTGTATAGTTAAGCTAGTAATTTTCACTGTGTCACCTGCTTTTTCAATGTTCCCTGTACATAACCGTGACTGCTCCTTTTGCTTGTGTGTGTAAATAATAAATCCCGTTACTCTTCTGTACGTCTTCTTCTTCCTCTTTACATTCAGTCGCTTTAGAGTTTTCCATATTGAATATCTGTGGCGCGATACGGCCAACGTTCGGGTGAATTGGGGAAACTGTTAGGTCGCGGTGCCATCCGCTCGGCAAACATAACATCCTTAACCGCGGACCGTAACAATTGGTGTTGGGGAGTGAGATACGAGGCCCGAACCAAATTTTTAAAACATCTATAAAAAATTGTCAAAATTTGGAGCGGCCGAAATTTGGTTTGTTTTAAAGAAAAACCCGAATTTTGAAATCGCGCCATGGCTGGTCAAGGCGATCGGATGCAGGTGGGTGAGCTAGAGGAGGGGTTAGGAGTAACCCAGGATCAGAGGGACGAAGTAGAGGAGAACATTGGCAATGTGGTTGAGGAGGTTTCAGGCGCGCAAAATGGCGTCTCGCACATGGCTACGGCGCCCGCGACCGTAGCAGCGCCACCGGTGGATTTGAACCTTTTTATGATGCAAATGAAGGCCCTTATGGACAAGAATAGTGAGCAATTGGGAAACCAAATCGGAGGATTGGAAAACAGAATGGGGAACCGGATGGATGCTCAGGGTGAGCGATTGGAGGGCCAAATGGGACAAATGGGGAACCAGATGGATGCTCAGGGTGAGCAATTGGAGGTAATGAGGGACGAAGCGAGGGGTACCGGTGAGGGATTAGACAAGAAATTTGGGAAGTTAGACGACAAATTTGAGGGGTTAGACAACGGGATAAAAGAGGTGAAAAAGGGGTTAATGGGGTTAGAAAATAGTGTAACGAATTTGAGAAGTGTAACGGATTTAAGAAGTGTAACAATTTTGAGAAAGTGTAACGAATGTGAAAAGTATGGTTTTGTTGTGTGTAACTGACCCTCGTAATGTAAAGAATGGTCGCAGCTCGTCCTCTTAGTTAATTCCATAAACCTACACACAGGACACGATATATCCTTTTAAATAGTTAGTCCCTTATTCTCTGTGTAGGCTAAGGATGTGTTTCCCACTAGTTTGACTCTTCATTGCACCGAATTAAATAGGAGTAGGCCCTCTGACGCCCCATGGCAGCTTCCAAGTGCCAGGTTCGCCACTTTGCTGCAATTGCCTCTTTAGGTACTTTACTGCATTTTCATCTGCCGTCCACTTTGCTGCATTTGACTCCATTACGCACGAGGTAACGCCGAAGAAGAAAGGCGGGTCTCCACCTCGTCATAGAGGGGAGGAGTAAGTCGGCCCCGCTCATCCAACCCAGAACAAGGGGTTTGGCTTGAGAGGGCGGAGAGAGAACGTTTGGGGAAGGTTCGAAAAGGGTGAAGGGCGGGGCCTATATAACCCGCCGCGGGACGCTCCCAAGAGATACGAGATGAGCTTTTACGGAGATGGGTCCAGGAGATGCGCTGGAGACGAGCAGGTGTGACCGAGCCGCCGTGAAACGTGCCGCGCTGCAGGAAAAGCGGCCCGGGGCAACGCAAGGAGCGCACGAGGCAGCAGTACAGAGAAAGGAACTTCGCCCGCGCAGTTTGGGACCAAAGCTCGGCTTCTTGACGGCGGTGCCTTCTGGCCCGACCGTGCCCAGTACCCGCTGAACCTTCCTTGCCTCTAAAAGCCACCCATCTCCAAGCCATTCATTCCTGCCTGCATTTCCCCGTGTAAGTGTGATCGTCCGTCTGTCTTTAACGTTGTCCTGATGTTTATCAATTAAGCTTGTATAGGTAAGCTAAAGATTTCACTGTGTGCCTGCTCCTTCCATTTTCTGTACATCACCAACTGCTCTCTTTGCTTTGGCTTGTGAAAATAATTAATAAAACCTGTTATTCCTCCGTACGTCTTCTTCTTCTTCCTCTTTACATTCGGTCGCTTTAGAGGTTTCCATATTGAATAGCTGTGGTGCGATACGGCCAACGTCTGGGTGAATCGGGTGAATCGGGTGAATCGGGGGAAACTGTTAGGTCGCGGTGCCTTTGCTCGGCAAACAACATCCTTATCCGCGGACCGTAACAATAGGATGGAAGACAAATTGCGGGAGATAGGGGAGCAATCCGCCCGAGAAATTAAACAAATGGGAGAGCAGATAGAGGAGGTGAAAATCGGGGTAGAAGCCAAATTGGATGCTCAGAGGGATGAATTAGGACAGATGAGAGTGGCATCTACAAAAGAGATGGAGGAGATGAAAGAGGAGATACGACGAGGTGTAAGTGAGGAGGTCTCGGGGGTACGCGAGGAGGTAAAGCGAGGTGAAAAGCGTATGGAGAAAGAGGTGAGGAATAATACGGCTAGGTTACAGGGGGGAATAGAGGGTCTGACGAGGGGAGTAGAACAGCTGACAGTGGGACAAAAGGAACTAGTGGACCAAGTGGAAAAGAACACTGCAATAATCGGGGGGTTAAAAGCGACACAAAAAGACATTAAGAACGAATTAATAGCGACACAGAAGGAATGTCAGATGGTACATGAGGGGTTGACGAAGAAGTTGGAAGAGGTGACAGAAGTAATGGAGACGAAGGACCGAGAGGTAAGGACGCACATAGAAACGGTTAAAGTGGCGTTAGAGGAAGAGATAGAGGGGGCGCACTGGGAGATGAAGGAGGTAAAGGAAAAATTAGAGGAGGTGGAAGAAGGGGTGAGTGAAATTAAGAAGAGACGAAGGGAAACTAAAAAGGAAATAAAGGAGGAGGTAATGGAATTGGTACAAGGTCTGTGCTCGAATCGTGATGATGTGCTCACTAACCAAATAAAGAGTTTGCAGGTGGCGAAGGAGGTGCGGAGACGAGGTGCAAAGGTGAGTGGCGATATACGAGGAAATGTATATGATGTGAGGGGAGCTTCAGTCGGCTTGGGGGTTGATTTGGATCCGGGTGTTCGTGAGAGGCCGTTGGTGAAGTGTGCGACAGGTACGGTGTGCGAAGGAGGAGGTGTGCGAGAATGTCCGACTCTGGGGTGTGTGAGGAAAAGTGCGCGCCAAGCAGTGAGTGTGCTGTCGAGAGTGAGTTGGTCGTAGCGCGTGTGCGAGGGAGCACATGGAAGCGCGGTGTGGTGAGTGTTACAGAGGAAGTAACAGGAGAGTGTGCGCAAGAGGATGCATGAGAAAGGTGTGTAATGGACGGGTGCATGGGGAAAGAGTGCGCTGTCAAGAGTAAGGGAGAATGCACGCCTGTGGTGAGTGTTACAGAGGGTGTAATGGGAGAGTGTGCGCAAGAGTGTGCGCGAGAAAGGTGTGTAACGGACAGGTGCATGAGGAAAGAGTGCGCTGTCGAGAGTAAGGGTGAGTGCGCTGTCAAGAGTGGTGGTGAAAGTAGTGAGAGTGACACGGAGCGTGAGTTGGTTGTGGCAGGTGAGAGGATGTACACCTGGAATGGAGGGATGCACACCTGGAATGTTAGAACGCGTATGGGAATGCACGCTGGAGTTGGTGGTGAGGCACGTAGTTGGGTGTGCGAGTGAGAGCACACCTGTGGTTGTCACAGAGGAGGTGACCGAGGGGGGGGGCGCGAAGAGGTGTGTTGGTGAGGTGTGCGAACGACGAGTGTGTGCCAAGGTGTTCGGTGGTCAGGTGTGTGACCAAGTCTGAGAGCGAAAGAACAAATGCAATGACGAAGTATGCGGGGTGTACGGGCGGCGTTGGAGCACCGAGCTCGGTGAGGGTGAAAGGGGTAGCGTATGCGTGTGAGCATGCAGGTGAAGCATCGACGGTAACCGGGTTAGCGGTTAGAGCGACTTATAGCCGAAGCGGGCCTTCGGTGCGTGCCGGGTTTCGCGTGCCGCGAGGACCAGCGGGGATCCGAACCACGGCGGTTTCGAAAGAACCGCCGTACGCGATCCACGCTGGGCCTCGCTTTGAACGGCCGCGTCCGTGCTCCACTAGGCGGAGCGGGCAGCCCGATAGGAAGGGTCGTCATGGCGACCCCTTTTTGTTGAGGCGTTCCGGCAGGTCGAGATCGGGCCATGGGATGGCTCCGTGCCGAGGTGGTGCGTGGGATCTCGGCCCGGGTAAACCTCCTTCCCTGCACCGAGTGTCGGACATATCCAACCGCCGGCACCAAGCAACCCGCATTCATTGCTCGGCCGTGCTGTAGGAGTGAATTGGCGCACCGAGAGGCATTAGTAAGTAGACTGTAATGATGAGGATAGTGGTCTGGACCCGAAATTAGAAAAACAAAATTTGATGATTGGCAGACGATGGGTAGTGATTGGCAAATTTTTGATTGGCTGAAATTTGATGTGCAAAATTGGTAGTGGGAGATGCCCGATGTGGTGGGATGGCAACTCTGTCATCCCTCACAACGGGGGCAAAGGAGCACTAGTTTTATGGGGTTTATGGCAGTGAAAACTAGCCCGGGTGGGTTAGGATATATCGTGTGTAGGGATCTAGAGATTGACAATAGGTAATGGTAAGGTTAGGTTGCTAGATTGGACAGGTAGCTGGGGACACAGAGAGGGTAGTGGATGATAATGACGTGGTATGTGCTTAGTTTAAAGGGAAGACGGGGAGCACTAGGTTAGCAGGGCACCAGGTAGATTAGATGATGCCGTGTGTAAGGAACAGGTGTGATTGCACAGGTGTGCAACTGAACAGGTGGATGGAGCAGTGTATGAGTGAGTGAAGGTGATGAGTATTGTGCTGACCAAATGGTCCAGGAAGGACGGAGGGTGCAGGTGGCACCAGGTGTGATTGCACAGGTGTGCAACAACAGGTGTATGGAGAATGGTTGTGTGAAATACATGGAGTGTGGAATACATGGAGTGTGGAATACATGGAGTGTGGAATACATGGAGTGTGGAGTATATGGAGTATTGGAATAGATGGTCGTGGAGTGAGTATGGTGGAAATTGTGGAGTGGAGTGGATGGTGCGAAGGTGTGAATGGGGGAAGAGTGGACCCCCATCACGAATACCCGGGGCGGGTAGTGTAAGTGTTAGGTAGAGGGTATAGGTAAATTGTGCTTGGATATTGGCATCTGTGGTGCGGGTGAAAGAATGGTATTTGGATGGGTGCATTAGTGTTGTGGAAATGGCTGGGCGTGTAGCCTGTTAGTGTGTGTAGTTGGTTTGGGCACTCCACCACTGTGAGAATGTCGGCCAGGTGAGGCCGCAGGTGGGCTCTGGGAGCCGGTAGTTGTGGATGGGGCACGAGGATCCGGAGGACGGACCCGGGTAGCCCAGTGCCAGAGGGCACCAAGGGGTGACAGAGCCAGGAGGGGCCTTCCCCAGTTAGTTAGGTTAGGGTGAGGAGCTAGGTAAGCTCGGGTGGCAACTACAGTGGTGGAGGTGTGCAGGTGGGTAGACCTGCTGGGAGAGCTACACGTCTCAGCCCAGAAATTGTGCAAGGGCACCGGGAGATGAATCGGGGGAGTGAGACCCCAAATTGAGAAGCACCACAGTTTGGTCAATGGGAATTGGTTTTTAGAACCCATAGTGTAAGTTGGCCAATGGATTGGCAGGGAAAGACCCCGGGTAGTGTAAAGTGTGTTAATGTCATTTAGAGGATAGTTAGGATTGAAGTCTCCTCGCACCATCTGCATCCGCTCACCTGAGATGACGTACCTCCACACCATGCCAGGTTGTTTTGATTATTTTTATTGATGCAAATGTTTGGATTGTGAGACGCATCATGACGTGGGTGTGACATTGTGCTTTGATGTTCCATCTCTGCCTCCTTATGAGGATTGATGATGAATTGGTGATGGCAAATTTTGGATAGGGGGATTGTGGAGACGAATTTGGTATAGGGGAAATATGGGGAGACGTGACGGTAGCGACGGATTTGTAAATGTGTAGATTTTGTAAATGTGGGGTAAGGGCAAGGGTAGAGTAGGTGACAGGGGGGTGACGTACGGAAGGGACGAGCTTTTCTCACTTCGCTCTCCATACGCATTTCGCCTTGCATTGCCTTGTTTGATGTGTACCCTAGTGACCTTACCCCTTGCTCATCTGTCTTCCCCCCTTTTGTCTCCCACATGAGGACCTGGGCGCCGAGGGGAGCGTGTGTGAGTCCGCCATTGTGTGCCCGGAACTCCCAGAACCAGCTGTCTACATCGATGCACCACATTATGGACCACATGTCTGTGGCTGAGCACCACTGATGGACCCCATGGGTTGGGGCATGGCCCCTCTGCTGGAACCGGCCATGAAGGACCCGAAATCTTGCTGGCGGACCTTGATCACAGGGCACCGATGCCCCACAGGTGAACCACACTAGTCGGCCCCTGTGGGCCATAAATAAATAAAAATGGACACGTTGGGTGCAAGTTTTAATACAAATAGGCCGCCAGCAAAGGAAGATGACAACATCAGGAAGAACATAATAATAGCCAGCAGAGGGAGCCGAAGAGCAAGAGACCACCTGCAGGGTTAGGGGTTGTTGTTTTTATTTTTATTCAGTGAACAATGATGACTGTGCACCGATTGGCGCTTGAGGGTGTAGTGGTGCGTTTTGGGTGCTTTCATGGTGCGTCGATGCAGAGCAGACTGTCTCCCCCCCAGAAAGAACAATCACAGGTCCTGGGTTGCGTTTTGTAAATAAAGTAGCGTCATTGTAAATAATGCTCCCCACCGTAAATGTGTAGTTTGAAGACCATTCCGCAATTCGGTTAGCTGTGGGCGTGAGTCTGTTAGGTAGGGTGCAATGGAGCAGCGGGACATATTTATTTATGTTTTAAGACTGTCGCACGCAGGGTCAGGTTAAAAGTAGAGGGAACTACACCTACGTGTCACACTAAATTAAAGTTATAGGCCCGGGACGTGCCTAAGAGGACGAGGGTGCAGTGTTGCGGAAATGAGGATTGTGTTTTTTTTTTGTGTATTATTATTATTGCTTTATTCTGAGCCCTCCTTGCTCCAGTTGTGTAAAGGTCAAAGGGCGTTCCGGTAGTTAATTCCATAAAGCATACACGTCAGCCAATCATAGAATACCCCTGTTCAGTAGTTTATTTCCTTATTATGTGTCTTAGGGTAAGGCGTTGTCTTCCATTAAAATGACACTCCATTGCACCAAGTGAAATAGATAGATTCCCTTCATTCCCATTCCCAAAAACCTCCATTTCCCCTTTCGTCATGGCCAAGCCTCAATTTGCCAATTACATCCCCTCCAAACCCGCCATTGAACATGTGCTCGGGTCGGGGAAGAAAGGCGTGCCCGCCCGTCGTCATCAAGGGCGGAGCCAGAGGGTCGCGCGACCAACCATGGCCGAGGTGAGCACACCGATGGGCGTGTCCTGAAGGCCGGCGGCTTAATCACTGGAGGCGCTATAAAGGCACGCGCGCAAGAAGTTGCGAAGAGGTCCATGGGAAAGAGCTGAGTTGTGTGGTTTTGGTCAGAGTTGGTCAGAGGTGGTGGTCAGTGGTTGCGTTGAGTTGTCGGTGGTGAAGAGTGGTTGGACCAAGAAAGAGAGAGGAGAGAACCCATCACGCCAGACCCCCCACCAGCGCGTCGGCTCCACCAAGCAGCTCCGACCCGTGATCCCGCGCACACGACAGGATCGGTGGCATCAGCGGCCGTCGAGGTCCAGCCCGACGTCCCGTGCGGGATCAAGCTCCAGCCAGCTCCGTGCCGTCCTCCCCCTTCAGCCACACACCTCCTTCCAGCCAATCCACTCTGCAATTCCCCGTGTGAGTCCGTTTCTGTTTGTTCTGTCCTGGGTATTTAATTAAGTTTGTATAGTTAAGCTCGTAATTTTCACTGTGTCACCTGCTTTTTCAATGTTCCCTGTACATAACCGTGACTGCTCCTTTTGCTTGTGTGTGTAAATAATAAATCCCGTTACTCTTCTGTACGTCTTCTTCTTCCTCTTTACATTCGGTCGCTTTAGAGTTTTCCATATTGAATATCTGTGGCGCGATACGGCCAACGTTCGGGTGAATCGGGTGAATCGGGGAAACTGTTAGGTCGCGGTGCCATCCGCTCGGCAAACATAACATCCTTAACCGCGGACCGTAACAATATGTATGTATGTTTATATGTATATATGTATATATATGTATATGTATATATATGTATATATATGTATATATATGTATATATATGTATATATATGTATATATGTGTATATATATGTGTATATATGTATATATGTATATATGTATGTATGTATGTATGTATGTATGTATGTATGTATGTGAGTATGTGTGTGTGTGTATGTGTGTATGTGTGTATATATGTATAAATGTATACATGTATACATGTATGTATGTATGTATATATATATATATATATATGTATATGTATGTGTATATATATGTATATGTATGTGTATATATATCTATATGTATGTGTATATATATATATATATATGTATGTGTATATATATATATATATATATATATATATATACAGTGGTACCTCGGCTTACGAGTGCCCCAACGTACGAGTTTTTCGGGATACGAGCCGTCGCTCGGGCGGTTTGTTGCTTTGGGATACGAGCCGAGATCCGATGTACGAGCTCAAAAAATTTATTTTTTTGAATTTTCCGGTTGTGGCTTCCGGTTCCGGTCACGCGGTTATCTTGCCGTGAAAGCATCTCTGCTTGGATATAAAACACGCAATCGTCGAAATACATGAGCGAGGAATCTCCTTGCTCCAGCCGGTGACGTCATCGGCGGGGATCCCCGCCTCCAGAGTGGCTGGTCACGTGACCGCCAAAGCGTGTCGCGCGTGCGGGTATAATGAGCTACACCTGTGGATCACGTGACCACGGAAGCACGCCTCGCTTGAGAGGCATGGCTTTCGGTTTGCGTTTTGCTTTATAAGGCGCGATAAATGGGCTTTTGAGTGTTAGCGGTTCATGGCGTTGACGGTTCATGGCGGTTCATGGCGGTTGACGGTTCATGACGGTTCATGGCGTTGACGGTCAAAAACCCATTACATCAATTTTACCAGGCACTGTACAGTAAGTACAGTGGACACCAAATGCACGGTGGAAGGCTAGAAGTAGAAGATCGTCCAAGACAAGTGAGAATAAGCCATACTTTGGAGGAGATGACGTCATTCGCTGGTCCGATAACCAAAGATGTGGTATAAAAAACCAGGTGAGCTAACAATGCAGCAATGAAGGAATTCGGCCAAGGCACCGGCACACAACGACCTACCTACATCGAAAGACTCAATGCCAATGGTGACAGAAGCCAAGACGGCCGGCTTAAACACCGCCGAAAGACCACGGTGTACCAACTTACGATGCAGAACATCTTGCACTTAATATGATGACAACAGGTGCCATCCTCTGACGTACCATTACAGGTACAGGTACAGTACACGTGAGCACAGAGCAAAAGTTCACTGAAACCGAGATTAAGAAAAAAGAAAAAACACCTCGTGGTCCGTGCTCGATATCCGAGTTTCAATCTTTTCAAACACATGATGCTCTCGGTCACGGTATCTCCTGCGAGCTGCTTCTCCTTCAACCACACAAACAACAACTTCTCCATATCTTCATGGATAGAGGTCCGGAGCTTTGAAATAATCGTAACGCCCTTGGCTGGCGTTATAGCCTTTATGGACTCCTTCTGCTTCAAAATCGTACATATCGTAGAAGGAGTACGATCGTACTGCCTCGCCAAGTCGACAACACGCACACCTCACCTGGCATGCTCTTCTCCTCTGCTTAATAAAACCAGTTTATTTCTTTACATTCTCTTGTATTATGTACAGTATATACGAGGTCGTGCTTGTTTATACATTATTTGTTATTTATAAAGTACATTTTTGTTATTTAAAAGCACCTAACAAAAAAAATTGGTGTTTTTTTTTTGAGGCTGGAACGGATTAATAGCATTTCAATGCATTTGAATGGGAAAATTTGCTTTGACTTACGAGCGATTTGGCTTACGAGCTCCGTCACGGAACGGATTAAACTCGTAAGCCGAGGTACCACTGTATATATATATATATATATATATATATATATATATATATATATATATATATATATATATATATATATATATATATATATACACAACGTAATGTTACGGATTCGGCACTTATTATTATTGTTGTTATTATTATTATTGTTGGTTCTAAGTATTATGGTTATTGTTGTTTAAGGGAAATGGTTATTGTGGTTAAAAGGTTAAAAGCGCCCATGGAAAAGAGACAGGAAGCCGGAAAACGACGACAGAGGGAGGAAGAAGAAGAAGGCGGGAGGAAAAGGTGGAAGGAGACGCACGTCCTGCAGCTCCGTAGCGAATGTGGTCGAGCGAACGTCGCGAGTGAACTTTGAGTCCTTGAAAGGAATCTCGTGCGATCGGTGTTATCGCTGTAGGATTGAGAAACTTGCGTAGTCAGGTATAAGCGTTGAGGTTTTGAAGAATCCCACGCCAGGTCGCTTCGACTCACGTAAGAGCCGTCGGCCATTTTGAACCTCGCGCGTCGTTCACTGACAAAGGTTTTTCCATGTCAGCTTGTCTCACCCTCCGGTCGTTTGCCGGGGATGGGTGTGCAAAAGCGGCATTTGAAGATTACGTTGCGGTTCGCCGATTGAACGGTGACGGTGCAAGTCTGGATCGCGCCTTTGGGCTTTCCTTTTTCGCCGCCAGTTTGCTGTGGGTTTGGACTACGGGACGGTCCACGCATTGCCTACACCCCATTACTCACCTCATCGCCGGGATCACCTTTGAGTTATAGAGACATTGAGTAGGGTTCCTTTTCATACACTGGGAGCGCAGTGAGTGATATTACCTTCGAGGATGGTACTGTTACGTGGTCCTCCCGGTAACTACCTGGTCTTGGTGACCCCCGGACCGTGGCAGGACCCCACCAGAAAGATATCTGATTTATACGCTGTCGTAATGCAATCAATATGAAAGACACAAACAATTCAGGTCAATAAGCAACCCCACACCAAGGATCCGGATTAATTAATAATATATTCTCAATCCATCAACAACAATCAACAATCAATGGTGTAGACTCATCAACAATAGCTCTAAGATGGCCATCTTATATATTCCTCCCTTGAGCCCCACTCACGACTCCCTCCATGGTCAATGTCTCTCACAATGTCTCTGTACTCCTGTAGTTCGATCTCCGCACGCGGGCGGTTGAACGGACCCTTCCTGACGTGCTTCCACCGTGCACGTCCCGTACCGGCAACGGCTGCTGCCGCGGACACCTCCTCGGCAGCCCACCGAGGTCGGTGCTCGTGATCGCGGCTTCGGGGCTCGCAAAGCGCGCGAGGCCCAAGGCGCCTGCCGTACGCGTCCTTGTAGACGTTGAGGTAAACGGTGTCGGACGCGGGGTTCCGTGCAGGAACCCACGGCAATTTGACGCGTAACCGGTAATTACCCCGCGCCGGTAACTCCTTTCGCCAGACGGACTATTCAAACTCAGCGTTCCCAACGCTGATCAATATCGACACCGCTCGCGTCGGAGCTGGGCGAGGAAGAAGATGGCCGCTTCTCCCGGACCTCGTGTCTCTCTTCTCTTCCGGTTCACCATCCCGTTTCCGGTCTCCTGTTATCCTATCCGGAGCCTCTAACCATTTAACCACAACAACCTTTAATAGAATAAACATTAATAAGCAATGACATGAATAATAATTCACCTAAACCCAGAATCCGTAACAGTACCATCTTAAGATATATTGATTGTATGGTTGATTGCTATCATTGTTGTATTGTTATTCCTGTGTGCTTTTTAATATATTATTTGTTTGTGGATAACCATTGGTGTGGTTTCAATATCGATTTTGACACGGAATAACATATTTTTCTGCCGTGGTTCCTCTCGGGGCTCAGAGGTATACCGGGACCAGGAGGTCGGGGAGGAACACGTAACAGTAATCATACTCGAAGAGCAGAACAGAGCCAAAACTAGCGCAGCACTTCGACCGATGTGCCTCCGCCCACATTATTACATCATTATAATACTTGTACCAAGTTTGATTTAAATCCCTTCAGCTGTTCTCAAGTTATCACATTTTTACCTGACATGACCTCTGACCTTTTATAAATATATACTGTATATACTTACATCAAGTTTCGTCAAAATCCCATCACTGGTTCATAAGTTGCTGCAGTAACAGAATTTCTAGCCGATGGGACCTCTGACCTCATAATCAAATACATTTATCTTTACATCATTATGCATACTTACACCAAGTTTTACTGACTTAGTTCTCTTCAGCCGTTCTTATTTTATCACAGTAACGAAAACGTATTACAGAGTCTGACCTTTGACATCTTTCCACCGAAATCTAATCAGTTGCTCTTTGCATCAAAATATATACTTGTACCAAGTGTTGTCAAAATCTAATCATTGGTTCACAAATTAGCTCGGTAACAAATTTCTTTGCCGAACATGAACTTTGACCTCATGACCTCAAAATCGAATCAGTTCCTCTTTACATCATAGTACATACTTGATCTAAGTTAAATTTAAGTTTGATTTAAATCCCTTCAGCCATTCTCAAGTTATCGCGGTAATGAAAACATATCACAAATGGACAGCCGGACGGACAACCTGAAAACACAATTCCTCCAGCGACTTCGTCAGTGGAGGCATAAAAACAAAGCTAAGCATCCTCTCACCTTCATCATGGTAATAGCAGTGTAGCACGTATCGCGGATGAGTGTTGGCTCATAAGGAGCCTCGAGCTTTGGGCAGGGTAGGCCTCCGAACGTGAGGTCTCCGAGGAGTATAGCGGGGCTCTGAGAGCCGGGGATGTGGTACTTCTTTGCCTCAACCTCTGACAAGCTAGACTTCTGTCCCCGTGGCACAGCCTTGACCTCGACCTGGGAAGATGGTGGGGGAGGGGTGGTGAGTAATAAGAGTACAATAATTTAAAGAGCAAAATATAAAGGAAAAAAAGAGAAATGGTAGTTAAAAGAAAACAAAAATCATTTATTTGTGATAAAACGAGCCAGAAGCAAGACGCCTGACAAAGATTTCCGGATTGGAATTAAAATAAATTGATTTTTAAAAAACCAAAAAAAAACAAACACCTTTATTGATAAATAAATGTAAAATTCCTTTTTATACAGTGATTGATTGGATTAACTGAATAGCAGAGTGGTGAGAGTGACGCAGCAATGCAGCAGAGGAAGTTGTCATTGTCATACAAGGGAGAAATGGGAAAGGAACAAACATAGGCCGCACAAGTCGGGGCATAAGCCAAAGGAACCAAGTGGGCTGATTCGACATCAAACATGTAAGCAGATAGGAAAAGGTGACAATATAATAAATATGGAGAAGTGGGAGTGGATAGGAGAGTAGAGTCAGTGCAGAGAATATAAAAGATCAGGAATAGTATTCGGGAATAAAACGAGATGGTGACTTGCCACTTCAAAGAACTATTTTGAAAGAGAGCAAGCAAAAAATAAAATGGAAGCATATCCAAAAAAAACCTTCAGGTTTGGTCCATGGACCGGTTCCCCATATTGGTCACGAGTTTGTACAGAAATTATGGATGGCCAACTACAACGCAGCTCATCCTGTCGCAGCAGCACGCTCGTCTGCCGAGGCTCCACATATGAATCTGGCTGTAGCCACCTGTAGAGAGAAACCAACACACGTTTAGTACGAGCTCATTTTGTTCAAAAACATTTATTGAAGGTAAATAAGAGTAGGGGTAAGGAAAAGCTAATAATGAGACAAAACAAGTTGGGTTAAGAGAAGCAAGTAAGTATGCATAGAAGTAATGATAACCTGGCAAGGCGCCCACCGCTCGTGCCTGGGCAGCACGACGTGAAATCGTCGAGGAAGGCCCGCTCGGTACACTGCTGGCTCAGGGGCAGGTTATCTTCAAGCGCCTCATGGATTGTGGGTGCATGGGCCAATGCCAACCCCTTGCCCAACAAGCCCGAGTGCACCTTGTACACCTATGTGGGCATATCATCAAGAAAATTACATATATATATACACTTCTTTTTTTTTTTTACAATGATAACGATGTTATGTTCGGAATGGTACAGCGACAATGGTATGTAAATGTTATCACCTGCAACGCAGCCTCTTCCATAATCTCCAAGTCAGTCTCGGTGTCGGAACCTCCTCCAGCTGCAAGCACATGGAGGTAAGGTAAAATATAAATGGAATGCCTGCAGGTTCGGTCCACAAATAAATGCTTACGTTCAATCAAATTCAGTGAAGAGAGTTGTGAGAGCAAACCAAAATAAAGAAAGAAGAGGCGCAGAGTAAGAGAGGGATCAAAACGCGTGCTCACGTGTTGTCCCAACATCTTCGATTTGGCATAGAAATTAGCGAAAGCGGCAAAAAAAAAATGACTGCCCGAGCCACATCAATATAAAAGAGAAAAAGCATCAATTAATCTTTTGTCAAACATAATTGGAGGATCTCAGAACGACACATTTGAGAGGAACTTACCTGGCAAGAGACAAAGCTCCTTTTTCATGAGTGATGTCGAACACATGCTGCCCAGGTGAGAAAGCTCTTTCTCGAGCAGAATTATTCCCTGGCGAGAAAACACACATCGTAAAACCACAAGGGAACCTCGAATGTCAAAATAAGTCAAAATTCAGAAAGGTCACATCTGGAGCTTCATTCGTGATCGGCATATTCAAGTTGAAAGGACAAGAAAACCATCACATTTGCCTTCACCTCATCCGAGCCTGGGCTGAATTCGTAGCCGATTACAGAACATTTAAAGCCATAAAAGGAAGCCTTGTCATCCTTCACGTAATCCGAGGCAGTCTCCAATGAAAACACCAACTCATTTCCTGTGTGAAAGATCATATAATCAAATATTAATTGCAGGATTGGAACAATAAGACAGTTTTCTTGGATTGACTCACCTTAGCAAAGTTTGCATTTAAAAAAAAGTTTGCGTCAAGGTATGCTGCTGCCATGCAGTCTGCTCGCCTATGCTGTAAAAAGTTTTAAAAGCAAACAAGCCTTCCTGATTGCCAACCTGGAAATACTAATGTCATGCCAGGCCATCCAGTAGAGCCAGAGAATCGGCGCAGCTCCAGAATGCCGGACTGCATATCCGAAGCATGCTGGGACATTGCTGGGCCGATGCTCTGCGATGGCTGGTGAGGTATACATAAGCGAAGGCAATCTTCCGGCTGTGCAGTGCTGCACTGAGAGTCGAACTCCACAGTCATCCATCGCACGGACTCAGGAAAGGAAACCTAGTGAGTTGTATTAAAAATTAAATAATAATAGATGACAACAATGCAACACCGCCATTTGTAGTGAGAAAAGGTCCAATATAAGAGACAAAGGATCTTACTTGGTAATGGCAAACGGTAGCCTGTTTGTAAGGGTGCTCACTCTCCAGTGTTGCGTAATGGTTGGAGGTAGTGCAGACCATAGAGTTTGAGTCTGGCTGGGTGCCGGAAACACTCTCGATCGATTGATTTGGGTTGAACGTTGGAGGTGCAAACTTCTGATTGAGTAGGGCAACCATAGGGAGCAATTGCTGGACCAGGGAGAACACCTCCACGGAGACCTGGAGAAGAAGTACCATTAAGAGAGACCGGGTGTGTTAATGTTAAATTTAGAGTTTGCACCTCGATTGTTTTTGCAATAGATGTACCTGAAGCTAGAAGAAAAGAGTCATGTGTGACCATGTACCTTTGGGTGTGAAGCAGCTACAGGGCTGACCTGAGCCAACACCAGTGGAAGCAAAAGCGAAATGAGGCAAGATGAGCTCAGCACCTCAGGGGTATCATCACCTGAGTAAAAACAACATATGGACACGTGTACATCCTCAATACCAACCAGGATAAAATTAATTTGTATCAACTTGGAAGTTTTTCTTAAGCTTCGGCCTGTTTGGTTTGTCTGCCCTGACACTTCTGATGCTGTGACCCTTGGGTCGATGCCCTATGCTCACCGTCTATGCTCACCTAAAATCCTTGTAATTCTCGTAAATGTACATCGTCATCTCCAAATGTACTTGGCCTTTGATTTTCTAATTTACACTGTTACCTCTTATCATCCTTTTCCTGTAAATACAAATAATATTTGGACATTCTTCTCCATCAATAATTAGATGCTAGCATAAAATAAAAAAAGAAGAACTGAGCGTCACAAATCACAGTTTCAATGTTGTAAAAATGGCTTTCACTTTCTCAATCTAAACAAATAATATATAAATATACCCAACCAGCTGAGCAATGTTTTTTGCAATTAGACACTAAATGGTGTTTGAAATGTTTTTATGTTATTCGGTGAGGAAGATGTGGGTGGAGTTGCTTTTCTTCTGCAGCATTTTGACCCAATTCCAAATTGCCATGAGGGCCGTTAAGGATTCACCATGATGAATGAACTGTAACATGTGGATGCGCCGAGGCAGGGCAACCAGATTATCTCTGCTCCAAATGTTAAAAGTGGGATAAGCTGGATTGTAACAACAATCCGATAAGGATACTATAATCTTGGGGCTGGCTTCGTTATTTACAAGCTGAGAATGCAAAACCTCAAAAATGCTGCCTTCACACAGATTTACACCGCAATATCTGATATGCAATACCACAAAGTCGGCTCCAATTGCTGAACCTGATGAAAAAAGGTAAACTAAACCTACACATTTTACCTTAAAAAGGGTAACCAATGACCAATTTGAATGTGGAAAATAACTTAATTGTTGGAGATAATACAACAGTAAATAAAACGAGAGTGAAGTCGATAACGCACCATCGCAAGTCCCCATGCTTCCCACCTCAAGCAAAGTTGAAAGATGGCAAAAGAGTTCCACCAGGAATGACCCAATATCAAACTTTGAGTTAAAAATATATATTCTGTTTTGACCCATTTAATCCGAAGCCACCACCCCCTGGAGCATGGACAAGGGGTAAAATCCCAAAAATTGTTACGTTTCATGTCTCCCACAATGTTGATTGCATTTACAAAGTTTAATTTTAAAAATGAAATGTGCAGAATATGAGAATGGTGCAGAGTGCGAGAACGGTGCAGAGTGCGAGATGGGTGCAGAGTGTGAGAAGGGTGCAGAGTGTGAGAAGGGTGCAGAGTGTGAGAAGGGTGCAGAGTATGAGAAGGGTGCAGAGCATGAGAAGGGTGCAGAGCATGAGAAGGGTGCAGAGCATGAGAAGGGTGCAGAGCATGAGAAGGGTGCAGAGCGTGAGAGCAGTGCAGAGCGTGAGAAGGGTGCAGAGCGTGAGAAGGGTGCAGAGCATGAGAAGGGTGCAGAGCATGAGAAGGGTGCAGAGCATGAGAAGGGTGCAGAGCGTGAGAAGGGAGCAGAGCGTGAGAAGGGAGCAGAGTGTGAGAAGGGTGCAGAGTGTGAGAAGGGTGCAGAGTGTGAGAAAGACGCAGAGTGTGAGAAGGGTGCAGAGCGTGAGAATGGTGCAGAGCGTGAGAAGGATGAAGAGTGTGAGAAATGCGCAGAGCGTGAGAGTGGTGCATAGCGTGAGAGTGGTGCAGAGTTTGAAAATGGTGTGTTCGCCTAAACTGTGGTGTGCTCATTCTTGGAACCCTTGCACGTCTATATATCTCCATCACTGCCAATCCCAACCCTCTGGATTCCAGAGTAGAGTTGTAATAGATGTATGAAAGGCCAAGTGGCTTTATCACGCAATCCCGTACCAGCTCGATTAAGTGCTATTTCAAGTAATTCAGAAGCAACAGCGGCCACGGCCGAGATGACAGCCAGGATGCGTGCACGGCTCTGGTCTTGCTCATTTGCACGGCTGGTTGATTGTTCAGCCCCAGATTCAATTTCACTCTCGGTCCTGCAATAAAAAAATAAATAAAAAAATAAATAAAATACAAATTGTAAATTCAAACACAATTAATAAATAACAACAGGTATTTTAAAGCCATTTTCCCTGCAAGAGCGGGGGTCAACCTTGCGGTCCCCATGACAATCTTCTCCATTTTGCCCTATTTTCTGCATCTCCCCTTGTTAACCCCCTTGCCCGCATTTCTTCTTCGACCATCTTTAGCCAAGTCTTTCTCGGTCTTCCCCGTCCTCTACTTCCTTCTACATTCATTTCCATCACTCTTCTCAACCAGTCACTATCATCCTTCCTCAACACATGACCAAACCATCTCAAACTGTTTCTCTTCACAGCATCCATCACAGGCTCTATTCCCATCAGCTTTCGCAATTCATCATTTGTCTTCCTCTCTCTCAACGATACTCCGCACATCCACCGAACCATTCACATTTCCACCCTTTCCAGCCTTCGTTGCTGCTCTACGTTCATTACCCATGTCTCGCTCCCATAAATCATAACACTTCTCACACATGCAGCATACACCTTTCCCTTCAGGTTCGACGACACTCCCCTCCTAGTCAGCACGCCACTCAGTTCCTGAAACTTCTTCCGTGCACATCTCACTCTAGCAACCGTTGCCGAGGCTGATCCACCTTCTCCATTCAGCATGTCTCCTAGGTACCAAAATGTTTTCACACCTTCCAGCTTCACGCAGTCTCCAAGATCCAACTCAACATTTCCTCCATCTGCAGCTCCCTCTGTGCACACCTTGCACTTGAATGTAGCTGCCACACTGGTTAATGACCATCTCAAACCACTACATTTTTGATGAACCCACTCAGCGCACATTGTACATTGAATGGAATTCACTCCGACAACCTTCCTGCACACAGCACACGGCCACTTCCCACTTCTTTCCACCTCATCACATGCTTTACCACTTGCCATCACCTTCGTTTTTCCGATATTCACCTTCAGACCATCCATACTTTCTGCAATCAACACCAGATCATCTGCGTACAACAACTCCCACGGTAAACCCTCCTTTACGTTCTGAGCCAGCACCTCCATCACAGCTACAAATAGTAGTGGACTAGGTACCGACCGCTGATGCACTCCCACCTCCACCTCAAACTCACCACTGTTCCCGTCCTTCGTCCTGACAGCTGTGAGCGCTCTTTTGTACATTGCCATCACTACTCTGTTCCTCCTCCACTCCTAACTTCCTCAATGCCCATGTCACTACTTCACGTGGAACCTATCAAATGCTTTCTCCAGATCAACAAACCCAAGAAACAATCTCTTCCTCTTCTCCATGTACTTCTCCTGCAACTGCCTCACAATAAAAAGCGAGTCTGTCGTTCCTCTTCCTGGCATAAATCCAAACTGCATTTCGTCAATCTTCATTTTCTTCCTTATCCTCCTCGCGAACACCCTTTCCAATACCTTCATTCCATGCTCCAATAACTTTATCGCTCGATACGAGCCACAGCCCAGAGGGTCACCTTTCCCCTTGTATAGAGGGACTAGGGTACTCAGTTCCCAATCCACTGGAATGTGGCCTTCTTTCACCACCAGATTGCAGATCTCTGTCATTCTCTTCACACCCCAATTTCCCGCTGCCTTCGTCATATCTCCCACAACTCCCGTCGGCCCTCCCGCTTTTCTTCTCTTCATTGCTTTTATCGCTTCCTCAACTTCCTTCTCGGTTATCTTCTCTGCTGGTCCTAAAACTGGGTTACTTTCTATGTTGCCATCCCATTCCTTCTCTGCATTCAACAGTATTTCCATATATCTCTTCCATCTTCCTTTAATTCCATCTGGGTCCACAACGATTTGTCCTACTTCATCCTTCAAGCAACTCACCCCCATCACATCACACCTCTCTTTCGCTATGTGCTTTGCAATCCTGAATACCGCTCTCTGACCCTCTTCCAAATCCAAGCGTTCTCCGAACATTTTCCTGCATGCCTCCTACGCTTTTGCTACCCCTTTCTTTGCAGCCTTCTTGGCTGCCTTATAACTTTCATGCTCTGCCTTTTCTGCCCCCATACCCTTCTGCCACTCCTTGAACTTCTTCCTCTTCTTGTCAATCTTCTTTCCAACTTCATCATCCCACCACCATGTTTCCGAGTGCCTCAGTGGTCCTTTTGTCCATCCACATACCTCAACAACGGCTCCCAACAGACTATCTTTCATTGACATCCAACCTCTTTCAAGCTCAACAACATCATCCTCTACCATACTCAGCCTCTCTTTTAATGCCTCCCTCACTGTCACCTCTTTCAACCTCCACACCTTCATTCTCGGTTGGTACTTCACCCGCCGAGCTCTCCTCGCACCTTTCACCCTTATGTCGGAGACAACCAAGTGGTGCTGTGAAACAGCCTCTGCCCCCGGGATCACCTTTGTGTCCCCGAGGTGCCCCCTATCTCGCCTACGTACCATCAGGTAGTCAACGGTTGTCGTTGACCCACCTGACGTGTATGTAACAAGCTTATTATCCTCTTTCTGGAACTGAGTATTACAAATCAACAAATCAGCTCCATCAGCAAACTCCAAAATCCTTTCACCTTCTCCATTTCTCACACCATATCCGTAACCCTCATGAACTCCCTCAAAACCTTCCATACTCCTTCCCACATGTCCATTTATGTCTCCTCCCACCACAACAACTTCCTTATCTTTCATGTTTTCCATCAGCTTCTCTATTGCACACCAGAACTTGTCCTCTTCATCGCTCAGACTAACCTGCGGAGCATATCCCGAGATGACGTTCACCAAGAGCTTTCCAATCATCATTTTCACCATCATCAACCTTTCACTCACTCTAGTCACACTCACCACACTGTCTACAAACTCCTCAGAAAACAGAACACCAACACCATTAACGCCTTCTGGGCACCCTTGCCACACAAACTTGTATTTCTGTCCCTGCCTACCCTTCAACATTCTTACACCACTTCCCTTCCATCTCGTCTCCTGCACACAACATACGTCCACTCTTCATCTGACCAATACTTCCACCACTTCTCCTGATCTCCCTGTCATTGTCCCTACATTCCATGTCCCAAAACTTAGAAACCGATCTCCACGTCGGGCATCAGACGTTTCGTCGTCATAAATGGAGTGATTTCCACCCTTGCTTCGATCGGGTTCCCCACCTTGAGTTTTGACGAGGGAGTGGGGTCCCCCACGGGGTACTTCGGGCTGTACCCTGCCCATATGTAGTTGTAATTGTCATGGTTCTCTTTTTGAGGAAATGTTTTTATGGCCGGATGCCCTTCCTGACGCCAACCCTTTTCAGTCGCCTCTTACGACACGCAGGGATATGGTGTACCTATTCTAAACCGGGGTACACACCGGGTAGAATTAATAAACAAGATAGATAAAAACTAGACATAATTCAACATCGTGACGTCGACCGAAATGCCTCTGCCTACATCAAGTCTTTGCTTTCTCTAACTTTGACCTAAATAGGCCATAGGGTATGCAGTACATATGCGCTTAATTTTCAATTTTCGTGCAACAACGATGGGGGCAACTTAAAACTTTAATGCGTTTGTAGGAAATGTGTCACTGATTAAGAATATCCATGTCCCCACGCACAAGGGGTGCTCAATTTATTTATCACGAGCAGTTGATGAAAATGCATATTAATAAATGGTACATGAAGTGTATGATGGCTTCCTGGCTTTTTTAATCAGATTGTTCAGTGAACATGTTATTATCTGTTGGGCTTCATAAATTAATAACGTGCATTTATAATAATAATAATAATACTAAGAGTATTAATGAAAAAGAACAAAAACTTATAGTTGATACCTACATCAAAATAACATGGTAATATTTTTTTCCGTGAAATTTATACTTACAATATCATAAAAGTATATATAGCCTCACTATAGAGGCTACAAAGACATATGAGGTGAATTTGCAGGAAACACATGGAAGGCTGTTGTATGCACCTGCTTCGCTGATCCCCAGTTAACAGATTTGCAAAAGTTCCTGTAGTCCATGTCCGCCCCCTCCAATAATGGCTTTAAGTTTAATATCAAATCATTGACATTTATAATTCCCTGAATAACCATGATTCCAAAATTACAGTAAAATTGTACTACTACAGAAAGTTGAACATGATACAAAGTCACTAACTTAGTCTTCCACCAAATCATCATCATTATTCACATGTCCAATCTAATGTTACATAAGTTAATTTTAAAGTCATTCTCAATGCATGGTGCATGAATTTACACATACCTTGTTGTCCTTGAGAAGTAGATTTCTTTGCAAATGACTTCTCTTTTCTTCTGATTTTACTGATGTCACAGAAGCGCTTGTAGCAATTGTAGTGGTAGCCAATGTTACTCGACGGCGAGGGCTGAGCCGCAATGCATGTAGCAGTATCGTGAAAATCAATACCAAGCTTTGTTGCAATCTCGGTAACTATATCACTCTCTTTGCAGTCGTAATTCACCCATTTGCGAGCGAAATCGACGAATCGTTCACACGATTCATTAATTGAACATGATGAAATTACTTTTTGTTGTAGAATCTACGTGCATAACGCAAAAATTTGAAGAAAATGAACGATCCGCCGTAGAACTGCATTTCGTGGGCGCCGCCATCTTTGGTTCGCAGTGCAATGGCACGGCGAGCGTGATTGGATTATTCTGGGAAACTATGTCATCAATTTCACTGAGCGTCAAATACGGTAACGCTGATTGGCCTATTTCATCACGTGCATCGACTGGTCAGCAAAATTTAATGACATTATTTACCGAAATTATTCGATTTTACGCTTTATGAGCAATTTTGAGGATTGGGGACACACATTTTCTGAATGCTTATAATATTTTTGGAATTATTGATCAAGATTAAAGTTGCCCCCGTAATGTTGCACGAAACAGAGTTAGATACGGACGTATTGTGGTCAAAAAGCCTCAAGACCATTTAACCTCAATATCAAATCTGTACATATGTCTCATGGATGGTACATGTACTTTATTTAGTTCAAATCCCTACCTCGATAACAACATACTTACCTGACATGACCTCTGACCCTTTGCCTTCATGACCCCATAATTTAATTAGTTCTTATTTACATCATTATACATGGGGGGCAAAATGGAGAAGATTGTCATGGGGACCGCAAGGCTAACCCCCGCTCTCGTAGGGAAAATGGCCTTTAAAATGCATGTTGTTGTTGTTGTTTACATCATTATACATATAATACAGGTGGTGGACAAAAACAAGACGGAAAGTCCTACAGCGGCGTAGCCGGGCTTGTTTGATACTTTAGTTGAAGAGGATAGATCGTATGACCTGGGTGGAGATACCAGTTAGCAAATAGTGCAAGTATTAATTTTTTTTAAAGTATTCCAAGTTTCTAAGCTGCTGTCACTATGGAAGTGAAGAGATTGCATTGAGACACTGGTTTATTTTATATGTTTCGAGTCAACAATGAACCAACCATACACCGCTTCAATCCAGCAACCTTGCAGTGACGAAAACGTGATTGCAGTGTCACGATTATATTTACTATATTATTATTATTAACGTTATTATTATTATTACAAAGACGATTTTACTGTATCAATAAACCGAGGGTAATTCCTTACTCTCGTGATAATTAGTACACCCGCTTCTCATTGAGTCAACAATGAACCAACCATACACTGCTTCAATCCAGTAACCTTGCAGTGACGAAAACGGGATTGCAGTGTTAGGTTTATATTTAGTAAATTATTATTATTAACGTTATTATCATTACGAAAACAACATGACTGTATTAAGACACACATGTATACAGTAATGTAAGACACACACATGACAATAACAATAGACAATGACATGACAACGTGACACACAAGTGTGTAAGACACACAAGTAAGAAATGTATACTGACAATGTATACAACATGTTTGTTTGTGTTTCACACTGAATGAAAAACGTAAAGGTAGAGCATGCAGATTGTGATACATGACAGGTTCAACGATATGTCGGGCCTGAACGGCATATGACAAAATGGCGGTGTGTGGAGTCAGCTGTGTACCGCTGTCATGACATCACATCACCCCTGACAGGACCAGATCCTCAGCTCTGATTGGTGTACGTTAGAGGGGACATACATACATATATACATACATACATACATACATACATACATACATACATACATACACTATTCTAAACGGCTTTGCCCTATGGGCTATGCCGTAAAAATGGAAATACCTGGGTAAGCGAGGGACACCAAGCAATGGCTTCCACACAGGTGTGGCCCATGTGTTAATCAAACAAATACCATACCAGCATGGTCATGTACAAAAATGCTGCACAGGCATGGTTACCTATAATTATGGCTAGCATGGCTGCAAGAGGAGACCACCCAATGCCCCCATCCACAGAGCATGTGTGGTCGCCCAGTGGTTTGAGGAGTATGACACTGATGTTGTCCATATGTCACAGCCTTCTCAATCACCAGATCTGACCCAATCGAGCATTTATTGGATATTCTGGAACGGCGCCTGAGACCGCATTTTTCGACCTTCATCAAACAGGTGAGTTGATTGACTTTCTTGTGGAAGAATGGTGCCGCATCCTCGTGCAGAATTCCAGATTCCACAGTGCATACAGGCCGTACTGACCAAGTGTGGTGGTCCAACGCTCTACGAAGTGACTTTACATTGGTGTTTACATTTTTTTTGTCCACTGCCTGTACTTGTACCAAGTTTGACTTGGATCCCTTTAGCCATTCTTATGTTATTGCGGTAACAAAAACATATCATGGACGCACGGACGGACCATTTGGAGTATATGACGAAGTAAGATAAACTATGGTAGTTAGCAAAAGTCAGTCAGAACAATGGAAGTGTTAAATCCTCACTGACATTTCACAAGGCATCGCGAACTACTGTACTTCTAGGGCCATGAATATTAAAAAGCTGCTTTGTGCATATCATTTGAATTACCTTGTTGAATGACCTTTCTGATAAATGTAGAAATAAAAATAGCTTTTCAACATGCTTGTAATCATAGAGTCGAGATAAAAAAATAAAATAAAAAACACCTTTAGAGGCCATTTTTCCCCACAAAGCGGGGGTTGGCCTTTTTCGGGCACCGTGGTTGTTGTTGTTTTTGTTGGTCCCCTTTTTGAAGCAATGTTTTACGGCCGGATGCCCTTCCTGCCGCCAACCCTTTTTGTTGCCCTTTACGACAAAGAGGGAATTACCAGTGAACTGGTACTCAATCAGCCGACCTCGGAAGGATGACAGGCTGAGTCAACCCCCCTGGCGTTAATTCAGCGATCGACCGGGATTCGAACCCAGGATCCTAGGATCCTAAGCTGGCATCCTAGCCGCTAGCCCAACACCAGGCTCAACACCAGTCGAGATGCAGTACTTAAAACAAGCCTCAGAATTAATACGTCTTAAACCATATGCAAGTCAATTCTGAGCACAAGAAGAGGCCTGTACTTCACGGGGGAAAAGTATCGATTCACGTGTTGAAAAATACGGGACATACATATATATATACAGTGATCCCTCGTTTATCGCGGGGGTTACGTTCCAGAACCCCCCGCGATAGACGAAAATCCGCGAAGTAGCGACCATATTTTTATTTTATTATTTATATATATTTTAAAGCTTTATGACCCTCCCCACACTCTTATTAACCTTTCCCACACTCTTATTAACCTTTCTCACACTCTTATTAACCTTTCCCATACTCTTATAAACACTTCCTATACTCTTAAACACTTTTTACACTCTTAAACATACGTAATTTTAACAACATATAAAATTCTAATGGGTACTCACCATTGAAGATACTGTAGCGACCCATGGGTTCCCCAAGCAAGACCAGCATCAGAATCTCCTTGCTCCAGCCGGTGACGTCACCGGCGGGGATCCCCGGCGTCAGAGTGGCTGGTCACGTGACCGCCAAAGCGTGCCGTGCGTGCGGGTATAATCAGCTACACCCGTTGATCACGTGACCGCCGAAGCACGCCACGCTTGAGAGGCGTGGCTTTCGGTTTCGGTTTCAGGTTGTGCTTTATAATGCAGCCCGATAAATGGGCTTTTCAGTGTTCCCGAGTTGGTTTTGAGAATAAATATCTTCTCGGACGAGTTTGTGTCTTGCCCGTCATTTCGTCCGTATCAAGCAAGAGCCCCGGCTCTTCAATACTACAACTTGCGTGATGAAGATGATGATGAATTAGCTGTGCAGTACTGATGACGATGAAGGTGATGACGATGATGAATGTACTGCACAGCCAGAAAGTGCATTACAGTTACCCATTACGTGGGTAACTAGCGCAAGTGGAAGCTGCCGCATCTGCGTTTTCCATACGCACGACTCTTTGTCTCTTTGTCTACCCTTTGTTACGTGGTCCCCTCGGTGAATACCTGGTCTCGGTGACCCCCGAACCGTGAGAGGAACTTCGCCAGAAAGTTGTATTATATATGCGCTTTCGCCACGCAATCCATATGAATTCCACCCAAGAGAAAACTGATGTTCAAGGATATATTTCAATGGTAATGACACCATACAATTTCAATGATACAACCACGGAGATTTTCCCCGAGCAATCAATAGCAAACAACCCTCAACAATTCCCAATCCACAATCAATCCCCTATATGATTAAGATGGCCATCTTATATATGTGTGTTCACTTCGGTACTCACGACCCCCTTTTGGTCTCTGCTCCTCACGATGTCTCTGGGCCCCTCCTGACCAAGATACTGGTCGGCGTCGCCGCACTCGGGCGGTTGAACGAACCCCGGGTGGACGTTTTTCCACCGGGCAGGTATCGTACCAGGCACCGTGGCTGCAGCCCCTCGTGGCCACGCGAAGCGGGTACGGTAGAGCAAGCCAAAAGCCCCACGCCGCTTGCAAGGCGCGTTAGGCCCCAACGTGCGACCCGCACGCGTCTGTTTAGACGGTGCCGCGAACAGTGCCAGACGCGGGGTCGATGCACGGCCCCACGTCAACTTGACGTCTCCACCGGGCAGGTACACGTCCCGGTAATTCCTCTCGCCAGACGGGCTTCCGAACGCCGCTTTTCCACGCAGCGCAAGGTCGATCCCACCTTTCGTCGGAGCGGGCGAGGAAGAATAATACTCGTCCCTTTTCTTCCTCGTGTCTTTTTCTTCTTCCGTTTCCGGTCACTTCCGTTTCCGGACACTTTTTCAGAAGGGCTCCTGACCCTCCAACCACAACAACCCTTAATCAACTACGCATGGATAAGCAAAGACCTGAATGGTAATTCACATACATTCACATAAATATGTAACACTCCCCCCCTTCAAGAAAGACAGTTTGAACCCAGCGAAAACTTTCTTTGCCGGCCAATTTGGGAGAAACAAACCAGATAACTCAACCCCCCCACATCATCAGTTCCCCCCGGGCACAGTTATCACTTAAAAATAAAGCAACCAAAATTTCACCACAACCCCTCCAGATTACTCACTCTGGACTAAGCACCAGCCACGACATTGTCCCTGCCAAATCAAACTCCATCTCATGACCCTCTGACTTTGACCGTCAGTTTCTTGTGAATGAAGGTTAAGGGGTTGATCAAAGATCCAAAGTTAAGCCACTCAATAGCACTTTTTCCGGGAGGCCAAGCCGAGTATTCACTACATGGATGCCTTTAGGAACGTGGAGTTCACGGTTAGTCCGTGCAGGAAAGTTCTCTACATGGGCGCCTTGTGGAACGTGGAGTTCACGGTTAGTCCGTGCATGAAGGTTCACTACATGGACGCCTTTAGGAACGGCGTTCACGGTTAATCCGTGTAGGAATCTTAGCTCGGCGGCTCCGCCGCATTCAGTGCTTCAACTTCTCAGAACTTCCCTAATAATTATGGTGGGACCACTTGTGCCTGTAGTCCCATGAATAGCGGTCTCCTTCTCGGCCACTACTTTGCCAATCCTTCCTTCGGGAGCGGCCGTAACTCAGGGAGCCTCCATAATAATATTGATTGCGGCCACCACCAAAACTACCGCCCCGTTGTCCTCTCCTGTAGACCTCTCGACGCCTACGAAATGCCTTCCCTACTGTTATGGTCCGACCCTCCAAATCCTTGCCATTCCAATTCTTCTCTGCCTCTCTGGCGTCTTTTGTGCTGGCAAACGTGACAAAGCCGAACCCTCTTGACTGTTGCGTTTCCCAGTCTCTTACCAACCGCACTTCCACCAGCGGCCCATATCTGTTGAAGACAGAGGTCAGAACTTCTTCCTCCGTTTTGAAGTTCAGTCCCCCTACAAATAACTTGGCACTTTTGTCGCCATCCCGAGCTGGTGTGGTGTTATTTTCCCTGCTGGGCTCTTTACCAACCCTCAGGTTACCATAAACTTGACCCCGGCCAAATCATTCCCGATAACCACAGATACACCCTCTACAGGAAGCGTGGCTTGTAAACCGACGGTGACCGGTCCTGACACCAAATCGGACTCCAAATGGATGACATGAAGGGGAGCACTAACACCGCCCCCGATCCCCTGTAAACGAACACTATCCCCCGTTGCCGTCTCCTCGGACCATGGCAAAATGCCTTCAAGCATTAAAGATTGATTTGCCCCTGTGTCCCTTAATATCCTAACCGGTTTCCGGTTAGTCGAGGCTCCATCCCGTGACACAAACCCCTCTGAAATAAATGGTTGGTAACCCTTTTGATGGCGATTTCTCACAATGGCCATTGCATTTGGAGTCGTAATAGTCGGACTCCGCTCTGGGTCTTCCCTTTTCATGCGGTAACAACTGGACATCAAGTGTCCAGGTTTCTTGCAAAAAGCGCAAGTAGGCCCGGAGGAAAAACTCGTGGTCTGCCTCGGGCCCCCCGAACTATAAGTTTGTCTTGGGCCCGCATCCCTCTGATTTCGAACAGGTGGTGTATCATAGTTGTCCCCATAATCATCTCGAGGCCGCCGCCATGTATGGTCGTTCTCCGCACCTGCTGTTCCCCACCTACCCTGCGGAGATCTAGGCGAGGAGTTAGGTTCGTGGACCCCTATTCGGTGGGTTAAGGCATAATCATCTGCCATGGTGGCTGCGTCCCACAACTTTGGTACTTTCTTTTCCTGCAGGTACACTTTGATGTCCTCGTGGACACACTGCTGGAATTCCTCCACCAGGATCAAGTCACGCAATGTTTCGAAGTCTTTCCCGACTCCTTTTGACTCACACCACCGATCAAACATGTTTTCTTTCACTCTGGCAAACTCCACATGGGTCTCACTCTCCCTCTTCCTGGCATTCCTGAATTTTTGCCTGTAAGCTTCCGGAACCAACTCATAGGCTTTGAGGATGTGCTTCTTCAGTACCTCATAATCTGCACATTGGTCCATTGGTAGCGCCGAATAAATCTCTTGAGCTTTCCCCACCAGCACACTTTGCACGAGTATGGTCCAGGCCTCCTCCGGCCAGTTTAATTGTCGAGCCACTTTCTCAAAGTGTGGAAAAAATTTCGCGACTTCCTTTTCACTGAACGGTGGAACCAGCCTCACATGTCTGCCCACATCCCAGGTTTTCTGGTTAGGTGTCGACCCCGTCAGCAAGGGTGGTGCCTCTCCCCGTTCTCTCATTAACTCCAGCTCCTTGAATTTGATTTCTTGCTGAAGCTCCATGTCACGTTCCTTTAATTCCCTTTCCGCTTTTCTCTCCTCTGCTTCGAGGTCCCTTGCAGCTCTCCTCTCCTCTGCTTTTCTCCCTTCTAACCTTTCCTGGAGTTCTCTTTCCACTCTCCTTTCCTCTGCTTGTTTCTCTTCTCTCCTCTCCTCTCTTCTGCTTTCCTTTCTTCTTCTGCTCTTTCCTTTTCTGCTTTCCTTTCTTCTTCTGCTCTTTCCTTTTCTGCTTTCCTTTCTTCTTCTGCTCTTTCCTTTTCTGCTTTCCTTTCTTCTTCTGCTCTTTCCTTTTCTGCTTTCCTTTCTTCTTCTTTAATCCGTTCCTGGCTCCGTAATTGCAACTCCAGTTTCCGGAGCTCAACGTCTTCTGGTTCTTCGGGTAGCCACTCCCAGGCTAACTCGTCCCATGTTCCTAATCCCACCATAGATTGTATCACCGTGGCCTGCAACTCTGCCTTCCTCAAATTAGTTCGGACCTCCAAGTTAAAATGTTTGGCCAATTTCAAGAGGTCCGACTTTAGTAACGCTCGGAACTGTGCCTCACTCGGTGTTACCGCAAAGTTCTGTGCCACAAACGCCATGGTGACTATCGTTAACACCTGTTAACCTTCACCCAAGACTTTACCCCAATTTCCCCAAAAATTTTCCAATTAATACTTAATTAATAAATTTTAATTAATAAAAATATTATTTTATTATTTTATACAAATACACTTTTAGATCCCGGACGTAGACCCAATTGCGTAATCGTAATTTGGACGAGCCCCCAATTCTGTTACGTGGTCCCCTCGGTGAATACCTGGTCTCGGTGACCCCCGGACCGTGAGAGGAACTTCGCCAGAAAGTTGTATTATATATGCGCTTTCGCCACGCAATCCATATGAATTCCACCCAAGAGAAAACTGATGTTCAAGGATATATTTCAATGGTAATGACACCATACAATTTCAATGATACAACCACGGAGATTTTCCCCGAGCAATCAATAGCAAACAACCCTCAACAATTCCCAATCCACAATCAATCCCCTATATGATTAAGATGGCCATCTTATATATGTGTGTTCACTTCGGTACTCACGACCCCCTTTTGGTCTCTGCTCCTCACAATGTCTCTGGGCCCCTCCTGACCAAGATACTGGTCGGCGTCGCCGCACTCGGGCGGTTGAACGAACCCCGGGTGGACGTTTTTCCACCGGGCAGGTATCGTACCAGGCACCGTGGCTGCAGCCCCTCGTGGCCACGCGAAGCGGGTACGGTAGAGCAAGCCAAAAGCCCCACGCCGCTTGCAAGGCGCGTTAGGCCGCAACGTGCGACCCGCACGCGTCTGTTTAGACGGTGCCGCGAACAGTGCCAGACGCGGGGTCGATGCACGGCCCCACGTCAACTTGACGTCTCCACCGGGCAGGTACACGTCCCGGTAATTCCTCTCGCCAGACGGGCTTCCGAACGCCGCTTTTCCACGCAGCGCAAGGTCGATCCCACCTTTCGTCGGAGCGGGGCGAGGAAGAATAATACTCGTCCCTTTTCTTCCTCGTGTCTTTTTCTTCTTCCGTTTCCGGTCACTTCCGTTTCCGGACACTTTTTCAGAAGGGCTCCTGACCCTCCAACCACAACAACCCTTAATCAACTACGCATGGATAAGCAAAGACCTGAATGATAATTCACATACATTCACATAAATATGTAACACCTTCTACTGTACACTATGTACAGTATTATATTTCTTGTAATATGTTTTAATGACTGTATTTTTCTTATTTTTTTACGTTTTTTTATTTTTTAGGCTAGAAAATGCTTATTTTACCACAAAAATATTTAAAATAATAGTATATAAAAATACATTTATACCGCAAAATCCCGCGATATAGCGAAAAATCCGCGATATAATTTTACATATACTAGCGAGAAAAACCCGCGATGTACCGAAGCCGCGAAAAGTGAACCGCGATATAACGAGGGATGACTGTATATACCAGTGTCGATAACATAATTTTAATTACATTATTCAACACCATTTTAATTGCTCTCCCCGAAGCCTGGTTTTGGGTGCAAACAATACTTTTCTGCCTCTTCCATCCTGTCTTGAGAGTTTTGAATATACTTCTGCCTTGTATCCTAATTTACAGCCTGGTGTTGGCTTAGCGGTTAGGGTGCCGGCTTGGGATCCTAGGATCCTGGGTTTGAATCCAGGTCGATCGCTGAATTAACGCCAGGGGGGGTTGACTCAGCCTGTCATCCTTAATAAGGTAGGCAAGTTGAGTACCAGTTCACTGGTAATTAATTCCCTGTGTGCCGCAAGAGGCGACTAACAGGGTTGGCGGCAGGAAGGGCATCCGGCCATAAAACATTGCTTCAAAAAGGGGACCACAGTGCCCGAAAGTTAACCCCTGCTCTGCAGGGAAAATGGCCTCTAAAGGTGGTTCTTCTTGTATCCTAATTTATTACTGCACTCTGATTCCTTCCGAACTCCAAACTTGGTTAACTCCTACTTTATCATTGCATCTCATCTCGGTTATCTACATGATGTATAACAATCAATTTATCAGCACAGCATACAAACGTTCTGAAAAAATGTCACTGACCTGTAATAAAGGATATGAGGCATCTGCCCACGGCTGTGGTTCGTCCCGTTGCTACTCAAAGAACATGCGCTGAAAAGGAAGGTGACGCCATCGGGGCACAGTACGGTGGTCATGCCACCGTCCCCATTGGCTGTGCGACTGCCATAATTTCGCAAGCGCACTGCATATTTGACCCCTTCCTGTGCAGAGATGAATGGTGAAACAGTGAGAACAATTTTCTCTGCAGTGGTCTCAGGCTCTTGGGGTAGTATCACATGCAGGGCATAGAGTTGACAATACATCAGTGCACATGGAAATTTGTTATTGGCTGTGATGATCTTTTGTTGTTTGGCCTCTTTATACATACAGTGCATTCAGAAAGTATTCAGACCCCTTCACTTTTTTCACATTTTGTTATGTTGCAGCCTTATGCTAAAATCGTTTACATTCATTTTTTCCCTCATCAATCTACACTCAATACCCCATAATGACAAAGAGAAAACAGGATTTTAGAAAGTTTTGCAAATTTATTAAAAATAAAAAACTGAAATATCACATCATAAATATTCAGACCCTTTGCTGTGACACTTGAAATTTAGCTCAGGTGCCTCCCATTTCTCTTGATCATCTTTCAGATGTTTCTACACCTTGATTGGAGTCCACCTGTGGTAAATTCAATTGATTGGACATGATTTGGAAAGGCACACACCTGTCTATATAAGGTCTCACAGCTGACAATGCATATCAGAGCAAAAACCAAGCCATGAGGTCGAAGGGACTGCCTGCAGAGCTCAGAGACAGGATTGTGTCGAGGCACAGATCTGGGGAAGTCGACAAAAAAAATTCTGCTGCATTGAAAGTTCCCAAGAACACAGTGGCCCACAGAATCTTGTTTCTCACAGTCTGAGAGTCCTTTAGGTGCTTTTTTGCAAACTCCAAGCAGGCTTTCATGTGTCTTTCACTGAGGAGAGGCTTCCGTCTGGCCACTCTGCCATAAAGCCCAGATCGGTGGAGTGTTGCAGTGATGGTTGTCCTTCTGGAAGTTTCTCCCATCTCCACACAGGATCTCTGGAGCTCAGCCAGAGTGACCATCGGGTTCTTGGTCACCTCTATTACCAAGGCCCTTCTCCCCCAATTGCTCAGTTTGGCCGGGTGAATTGATATTTCTGCTACTTCCATCATGGTGAATCCTTAACGGCTCTCATGGCAATTTGGAATCGGGTCAAAATGCTGCAGAAGAAAAGCAACTTCACCCGCATCTTCCTCACCGAATAACAAAAACATTTCAAACACCATTTCGTGTCTTATTGCAAAAAAAACATTGCTCAGTTTGGCCGGGCGGCCAGCTCTAGGAAGAGTCCTGGTTGTTCCAAACTTCTTCCATTTAAGAATTATGGAGGCCACTGTGCTCTTGGGAACCTGAGCATGCAGCAGAAATTTGTTTGTAGGCTTCCCCAGATCTGTGCCTCGACACAATCCTGTCTCTGAGCTCTGCAGGCAGTTCCTTCGACCTCATGGCTTGGCTTTTGCTCTGATATGCATTGTCAGCTGTGAGACCTTATATAGACAGGTGTGTGCCTTTCCAAATCATGTCCAATCAATTGAATTTACCACAGTTGGACTCCAATGAAGGTGTCGAAACATCTCAAAGATGATGAAGAGAAATGGGAGGCACCTGAGCTAAATTTCAAGTGTCATAGCAAAGGGTCTGAATACTTATGTAAATGTGATATTTCAATTTTTTGTTTTTAAAATAAATTTGCAAAACTTTCTAAAATCCTGTTTTCTCTTTGTCATTATGGGGTATAGCGTGTAGATTGATGAGAGAAAAAATGAATTTAAACGATTTCAGCATAAGGCTGCAACATCATAAAATGTGAAAAAAGTGAAGGGGTCTGAATACTTTCTAAATGCACTGTACGTAACAATGTCTTGAAGTGATCATTGATACGTGGTTTTCTGCTACTTCCGGAATTCAGCTCGGTCTCAAAAAGCAGGCAATATGCTCGGCCCTGAGCTTCGGTATGAGTGTGCTTCCCAACCGTCTATTTCTGCATCCAACAACTTACAGTTCCACAGACTTTTAACACCTTTATCTATTTCCCTTATGTTTTTTATTTTGTACACCGCTCCTTTCCTATTCCATCTCCAGGTGCTGCATGATGCGCACTGAAAGGGAGTAGTTAGCTTTCACTCCCGTTTCTTGTTTTCTTTCTTGCTTGTTTGTGCAGGTGATATCTCAGGCACCTTTTGAGCTCGGAAGCTGATATTCGGACACAAACGTGACCAAGTGATGTGGCTATAAAGGATATTTTTGATTTATCGATTAATCAATTTTCAAAAAGGTACAGCTTCGGGGTAAACACTGGTGGTTGAGGTATGCTATTATCCAATTGATTAATAAATTATTTTACAATTACTATTTATTGTTTTTAATTATGCAATAATGAATCAATCAATTATTGTCCACCTCTCCCTCCTAATACCTACCATCTATGTGCTGCACAGCGGTATCGCCGGGCACCAAAGGCACCCCCACAATGCCGCGCTGGAGGATGTTATTTATTTATTTGGCATAGGGGCGGTGCACTTTGAATGTATCTGTACTTATTTTTGTACACCGCTTCTTTCCTATGCCACCTCTAAGCGCTGCATAACGTCATTGTCGGGCACCGAAGGGGGCTCGGCAATGACGCACGCTGAAAGGGAGTACTCAGTTTTCACTCTGGTTGTTTGTTTGCTTGCTTTCTTGGTTGTTTTATAATTTTATAATTTTTATAATTAAGTACTTGTACATTTCCTTTCTCTTTTGGCCAATATCTCAGGCACCTTTTGAGCTAGGTAGCTTATATTTGAACATGACAATGACCAAGTGATTTGTCTGTAAAGGGTATTTTTGATTTATTGATTAATCAATTAATCGATAAATTATTTATTGATAAATAAATTATTTAATTTTCTTTCTTGATGACTTATTTAATTAAATTTCTGAAAGTTACATCTTCGGATGAGGCACTAGTCGTTTAGTTATGCTATTAGCCAATTGATTAAGAAAATATTTTATGACAATCTTTCATTGATTTTAATTATGCAATTAATCAATCAATTATTGTGCACCTTTCCATGCAAATACAGTCTCTATGAGCTGCACGGAGGTATTGCCGGGCATACCGCACTGGAGGATATTTAATTATTTGGCATGGGGGCGGTGTACTTTGAATGTATCTGCACTTGCCTTTTGTACACCCCACCTTTCCTTTGCCATCTCCAGGCATTGCAAAACGTCATTGGCGGGCACCGAAGGGGGCTCGGCAGTGACGCACGCTGAAAGGGAGTACTCAGTTTTCACTCTCGTTGTTTGTTTGTTTGTTTTCTTTCTTGTTTGTTTGTCCGGGCGATATCTCAGCCATCCTTTGAGCTAGGAAGCTGAAATTTCGGCACAATAGTGAGCAAGTCCTTTGTCAAAAATGTATTTTTTGTTTTTTGATTAATCAATTAATTGAGGAGTTATTTAATTATTAGCGATTAATTAAGTACTTATTTAATTAATCAAATTTCCTTTCTCTTCTGACCATTAACTCAGGCACCTTTTGAGTTAGGAAGCTGATATTTGGACATGCCAATGACCAGGTGATTTGGCTGCAAAGGCTATTTTTGATTTATTAATTAATCAATTAATCAATTAATCGATTAATTATTTAATTATTTGATTAATGACTAAAAAATTTTTTTTTTTAAGTTACACATTCTGATGAAATGGTGGTGGTTTATGTGTTCTATGACAGAATTGATTAATAATTTAATTTTTTAATGATTATTATTTATTTATTTTCATTATTAATCATTTATTTATTTTCTTTCTCATTTGGCCAATATCTCAGGCACCGTTTGAGCTCGGAAGCTAATATTTGGACATGAGTGACCAAGTGATGTGGCCATCAAGGATATTTTTGATTTATTGATTAATCAATTAATCAATTAATCGATTAATTATTTAATTATTCAATTAATTACTATAAATAAATAAAAATCCAGGAACAGATTCTGATGAAATGGTGGTGGTTTATGTGTTCTGTGACCTAATTGATTAATGATTTAATTTATGAATGATTATTATTTATTTATTTTCATTATTAATCATTTATTTATTTTCCTTCTCATTTGGCCAATATCTCAGGCACCTTTTGAGCTGGGAAGCTAATATTTGGACATGACAGTGACCAAGTGATGTGGCTATCAAGGATATTTTTGATTTATTGATTAATCATTTAATCGATTAATTATTTATTGATTAATTGATTAATTAATTATTTATTAATCAATTAATTATTTAATTTTTTATTAATGACTTATTTAATTAAATTTCTAAAAGATACATCTTCGGATGAAGCACTAGTGGTTTAGTTATGCTATTAGCCAATTGATTAAGAAAATATTTTGTGATAATCTTTTATTGATTTTAATTATACAATTAATCAACCAATTAGTGTACACCTCTCCCTCCCAATGCAGCCTCTATGAGCTGCACTGCGGTATTGCCGGGCGCCTGAGGCGCCCCGGCAATGCTGCGCTGTAGGATATTTAATTATTTGGCATGGGGGCGGTGTACTTTGAATGTATCTGTACTTGTCTTTCTTTCTTGTTTGTTCGTCCGGGCGATATCTCAGCCATCCTTTAAGCGAGGAAGCTGTAATTTTGCCACAATAGTGAGCACGTGCTTTGGCAAAAACAGTATTTTTTTTTTTTTGATTAATCAAATAATTGAATTGCTTGTTTTTTTGATTAATCAATGAATTAATTAACTGCTTAATTATGATCGATTAATTAAGTACTTATATATTTCCTTTCTCATCTGGGCAATATCTCAGGCACCTTTTGAGTTCGGAAGCTGATATTTGGACATGACAATAACCAAGTGATTTGGCTGTAAAGGGTATTTTTGATTTATTGATTAATCACATTGAGTACCAGCCGAAATTGGTGAAAATGACACTCAGGACAGTGATGAAGATCTGTAAAAGCATATTCCTAAACGTTATAGACCTAGTAGATCCTGTGTATCGGACTTATAGTTCAATCGGATACTAATAAGGCTGCTTACTTGCTTTATAAACCCATACCTATAACTTCAAAGGACTTGCAATATCATGTATTATGTAATACAGTTATATCACAAATATAAAGACAATGGTTTTCAATTACCTTTGTTTGTTGCTTTTCTATAATCCTGAGCACTATTTTGAGGCCTTTATTGGATTCCCTGACCCAGAAAACAAAGGATTAGCATATTTAATTAAGTTTCTAGGTTGACTAGAAGCCGAGATAGCGCAAAATATGTATTTTATGGTGGCCATTTTTTAAATCCAAAATGGCGGCCATGCAGGTGTCTGTGCAAATGCCAACATTGATTTTTGGATTCTCCATGCTCTGATTCCAAAAATGTACAGGTTTGCTAATCCCCCAAAATTTTGAACGAAATTTTTGAACCTGACTACATATCAAGCCCTGCCAAGATGTTTGGCATTATTAATGTCCAAGCAATAGTTGAATATTCACAGACACAGAATTCCATCCCACCCCCCCCCCCCCCCCACCCCCCACAACCCCCTCCCTTTCCCTTTCCACACACATAAAAGTTTTACACCAGATTGACGCATGTCTAGGAAATGTTATGTTTATAAAATGGGAAACATTTCTCACTGCTGCTTGGATCCCAGCACGAGGAACTATATGCGGCATTCAAAAAGTTTTCAAAACGAGGTATGCTCAAGAGTCCAAATGAGGGCCAGCATTAATTTATCTTATAAATACAAGTATGTATAAGTCATGAAGTTATTTACTCACCAAATATACATATCCCCTTTATATTGAAAAAAAAAAAAAACTGCATTACTTGGACTTTTGCAAGTCTCATTCTGAGAAAGTGCTGAACGCTGATACAAGTGCTCAGATGTTTTTTATTTATTTTTGAAATATGTGCTCAGATGCTTCGTTATTTATTTATTTATAAAATAGGTGCGAAGATGCATTTTATTTATTTATTTATTTATAAAATAGGTGCTAAGATGTGAATGACAAACAGGCAAATCCCAACAATCATGTTATATTATTTGCTTTTAACTTCAATACTTTAAGTTCAAAATTGTTTTATGCTCTTATGGCATTAGTAAGTGCTCCAGATTCCTCTTGCTTATTTGATCACTTCAACCATGCTTCCAAATCCAGTATTCTTGCCAAACCTTTATGCAGACGGGGTGATCAAGCCGGACCTCAGCAACATCTCCGTTCCCGTCATCCGTGCTGCATCCGTGCTGTAGACGCCTTTTGCCATTTCCAAAGATGTCCAGCGATGGGCATGTATCGCATCGCCACCACGTTCACTCTGCCAACATGCACAGGGCCCACACACACGTCAGAAAAGGTGGGGTTGGAATGAAAGTCAAAACTTAAATGATCAGTGAAATTGTACCAACAAACTATTCTGCAAAATTTGTGATCTTTTAAAATAGAAATTTCTAAATGTCGTTGGGACCTTTATACTGGTTTGACTCACTTATCTCTATGGGAGAAAAGCAATGTAATGAAGGGACTTACATCATCTACAAGCAGCTCCAGCTCATACTCGTGTGTGCCACCACCTCCATACAGACAGAAACCTGTCACTACCACCCCACTCCGGTCCACTGAAAAGCATACTGCATCTGGAGATCCATTTCCAGTGTTCCAGCTGCGACCCTGGCTGGTACGTGCAAAGCGGCTTGGCGTCCTGTGCAGCATGTGGACTCCCCCCGTGCCATCTCCCTGCACCCAGAATACACAACTTTGCTTCCAAAGGGCACGAGTCTATAAGCAGCATTATAGTGTCTATCCCAAGATTCCCTGGGGCATTCGTCTTCATTCGTATGCAGCACAAGGATGCAGGGTAGCATCATTGGCTAAGGGAGTGGCTGTTCAGCTGATGCAATGCCCTCTGCTGGTTAGGGCAGGAATTTGGAACTTCACCATGGTGCCGGCGATTGCTCGCCTACTCTTCGTGAAGGACACCATGGGATCCTTAATGTCCACCAACAAATGCTACCAGATGGGACGCCCGTTTAACATTTATCCGAGGGCCTTGAATTCATGAACACACATTCATGAATCACCCTGCTTGTGAAACAGCAGGATGACAGTTTATAGCTGGGACCCAGGATAGACAACTTGGAGGCGAGTGTGTGTACCACTAAGCCTTCCTGCCAGCCCCCTGGGGCATAAGGAATCAACCATAATGTGTGGACTGGCATTACACGTGCAACAAACTAAGTGGAACAAGCACATTCATTTTAAGGTCATTAATGGGGTCATTGGTTGTTTGGTTGTTTTTAATCGACAATGTAACATCAATATAATAATTATATGGAGACATTGAAACAAAAAAATACTTTATACTGGAATGAACTGTGAAAGGTTGGGCTGGGAGAGTTGTAGAAGGAGTGGGGGGGGGGGGGAATAGGGAAGTTCAGCAACATGGAGTGTGCACAATGTTTGCCAAGTTTAGATTAAATATTGTATTTAATATGAAAGTCTTGTGATGTTGTTTATGTGTTACAATTTAGCATCTCTGCCTATCTTTCAATTCTGGGAAAGAGGAATTGTGCCGCAACATGCGAACAGACTTCCGAGAAACTTCAGAATTATTTGTTCAAACTTTCAAGCACATAAACTGGGCTCGGAAAATAGACCTGGAAAAACTCTTACACACAACATTTGGAGGCATATTGGGCGACACTCGGCATGATCCGTCAAGCCGCTGGTATCCCATTGAGGTGTAGAAGTGCAGATCAAAGCAGAGACTAAGCAAACGAGGATGCTGGTACAAAAAGGAGAGGACAATGGCACACTGTGGAAAGAGCAGTCGAAGTGTCTTAGGTGTTGGGGAAGCAATGGTTATGACAGCTCGTGCTAGACAGCAATTCTCGATTATCAACCTTTGCTTGTGCCATTTCCTTTGATGGACCAAGGCCACTGGTTGAAGGTTGCTAAGTCTGCAGTGTCCATTGGCAGCAATTCCCACCCACATCACCATACACTGGGTGTTGTGCCAATGTTGAAGAGTCATCTGCAGCCACTTCGGCACATGCTACACCTCAGATTGAGCAGGTACGCTGCCGAGTTCTTGGCTGCTCAGACATTATCAACGCTTAAAACACACTTAGTTTGATTCTACGCAAACAATTACAGGATTTTAAAATCCTCATTCCTTCCTACGCACTCAGAAACTTATTGTATCAGAAGATAAATCAAGTCCCTCATAGTAACAACAAAAACTCATTTTACACCTTCAATACTGCACCCATCTCTCTCTGACACTGGCCTCCCTCCACCATCCTTCATAAAGCCTCACCATCCCCTATAGCCCCCCCCCCAACCCTCATTCATGTCCTTGCTATCCTCATCCCTGTCATAGTGTCATAAGCCAATTTATAGATAATCTTCCTCCCACGATCCTATTCCAAATTGTTGTACACCTACTCTTCCATATCATGCCTCACCTTATCCACAGCTCTCCTTGCTGCTCTCTTCTTCTGTCCTTACAGGTGCAGAAACTCTGCATCTGGCTGCTTCCCTCTACCCTTGATCTTCTCTCTCCTCTTCCACGCCTCCTTTCATTAACTGCTTTTGCTACTTCCTCCGTCCACCAAACCTGGTTTCTATCCCTCGACGATGCACCCTTTCCTGACATCCTTCCACACAAAACTTCTGCAATTACCCTGAACTTCTTATCTGAACTTCTTCTCTGAACTTCTTCCTTTCCTCATCCAAAATTTCCGCTTCTTTGTCAAGTTGCTCATACCTGGCCCTCATCCGCTCACTCAACGAGGGTGTTACCCCTCTACTTCCCCCACAAAATAATCTTCCAACCTAAACTCTTAACCTCTCTCCTTTTCTTCATCCATGCCACAAGCGCCTATGCCTTGCAATCCTTAATCCTCCACAGCTTTCGCTTCCTTACCACCACCAAAATCTAATTATATTCTATGCCGTCCACTACAACAAACAACAACATGCATTTTAAGGCCATTTGCCCTGCTAGAGCGGGGGTTAGCCTTGCAGTCCCCATGACAATAAAACTCCACGCCCACTCATATAGGTAATCTTGTGGCTTTCCCACTTTTGAAAGAATGAACCAGCTATGGCCATTCCATTCCTCGCCACCAGCTCCACAAGCTCTTGACCCTCTCTATTCCTCATTCCCCAAACCAAATTTACCAACACATTCCTTTTCACCCGACTCTGCTACTCTCACATGTGCACTAAAGCCTCCTGCAATGCACAGCATCACCTCCAGCGAAACCATTCCCATCATCCTCTTCAGTGCATCCCTGAATTCCTTCTTCTCTGTCCAAATCCTCCCAGTTTTTTTTTTTTGTTTTTTGTACACAAGATCGAGGCTCATGTAAGAGCTAACATTAATCACACAAAAAAAAAACGGACACACAAAACACAAAAAACAAGGGGAGCGGCAGACAAGATGGGGAGAGAGGGGGAAGGACACAACCACAACATTTGAGAGCAGGGACATCGAGAGATCTGTGGGAGAGAGAGGGCTTGGGGGGAGGAGGCATGGGAAGCCTCACCATCCCCTATAGCCCCCCCCCCCACCCCCCAACCCTCATTCATGTCCTTGCTATCCTCATCCCTGTCATAGTGTCATAAGCCAATTTATAGATAGGTACAAAACACATGGACACTGCTAGGACTTCCAGGAAAGAAGTCGGTATTTCAAAAAAGTGCATCTGGGGTGAATTAACGGAGGTAGAAAAAGATCAAGGTTTCGGATTGGGGAAGATAAGAGATGGTGGTGAACAGCTGTTTCAAAGACCTGGAGGGAGGAGTCGGATTGAAGAGAGTGAGGGAGTTTGTTCCAGAGGCGGGAGTAAAGAGGAATGAAGGAGTGAAGGTGAGCAGTCTTGATTTTGGCAATTTCACCAGAAGAGGGTTGCTGGCAGATCTTGTGCGACCTGTAGGAATATTTGGGGAACAGAGCACAGATAGAGCTGGGGGAGCTAGGCCAGATAGGAGTCGGTAGAAGACAGAAAGACCACCAACCTGCCTGCGGTGAGTAAGTGAAAGGCCCTCACAAACAGCTTCATCGCGGGAGATTCCATTGATTCTGAAAGCTTTGGTTTCAACAGCGTGAAGCCGAGCTAGGTGTGAGGCAGGAGCACCAGCCCAGAGGGGAGAACAGTATTCCTTTGAGCTGTGGATGAAAGCCTTGCATGTGGTGAGGAGCTCAGGTGTGCCAAGGAAGGACTTCGCACGACGGAGGATGCCCAGTCGGTGACTGGCTTTGGAGGCCAGCTTGGAAATGTGGTTTTCCCAGGAAAGATCATGGCAGATAGTGAGACCCAAAAGCTTGAGTGACAGAACTTCTTGGAGAGGATTGTTCAGAAAGTAGATGGGAGGGTTGTCCAGTCGGTCTTTTCAGAGAGACATCGTAAGAGTGTGAGATTTGTCAGGATTGAAAGACATGTTACACTTGTTTGACCAGTCTGATTTTGTCCAGGTCTGCAGAGAGTGAGGAGGCTGCAGACTGCTGATCTGAGGGAAGAGGAATGGAGCGGCAGAGAGTGTAGTCATCAGCAAAGAGATAGAGAGGAATTTCCAGAGTCGGAGAGATCATTGATGAAGACCAAAAAAAGCCCAGAACACTGCCTTGGGGAACTCCAGCCTGAACAGGAAGGGGAGATGAGAGAAATACATTCAGAGCCACACGATGACTACAACCAGAGAGGAAGTCCGCAAGCCATGCGTGGAGATTTCCATTTATACCATAGGAGAGTTTGGTGAGCAGAGCGGGGTGCCAGACCGTATCAAAAGCACGTGATATGTCAAGGGAGAGAGCTGTGACTTCCTGTTTGGCATTGAGGACCTCCGTCCATTGTTGAGACAGCAGAAGCAGCATGTCCAGAGTGGAATAACCTGGTCTGAAACCGAATTGATGATCAGAGATCAAGCCATTGGAGAAGAGGAAGGATTTGATATCCGAAGCAATGATGGATTCCATGACTTTGCTGATAATTGGGAGCAGGCTGATTGGTCTGTATTTGCAAGGATCTGTTTTTGCATAAAGCGGTAATGTTTGCTGATTTCCAAGAATATGGCAGATGACCTTGAACTGGGGAGAGAGGGAGAGAGGGAGAGAGGGAGAGAGGGAGAGAGGGAGAGAGGGAGAGAGGGAGAGAGGGAGAGAGGGAGAGAGGGAGAGAGGGAGAGAGGGAGAGAGAGAGAGAGAGAGAGAGAGAGAGAGAGACAGAAAGAGCGGCAGAGCAGGATTTTCGGACCCGTAGGCTGATGCCGTCTGGTCCAGTTGCAGAATCAGAGTCAAGGATTGACAGAAACTTCTCCACCTTGTCAGGAGAGAAGGACACAGATTCCAGGAGCAGCTGGGTTCGACTGGGTAAGGTGGGTATAGAGAAAGATGGGTTTGAGACACAAGATTTTGAGGGAAACACAGAGTTGAGGCATTCAGCTTTGTTACATGCGGTGTCAAATGTGTAGCTGTTTGAGGTCAGGGGGGGGATGGAGGGGGAACTGAACCCCAGAAACAGATTTGACCAGACGCCACCAGGATTTGGAGGAAGGAGACATGTTTGAGAGTTCATTCTTCAGAGTAGAGAGATAGTGCTTCCTGGCACTCCTGAGGGTAGACACACACTGGTTCCGATCTTGGTGGAAGGAACTGAGATTGCCTTCAGTTGGATTAGTCTTCCAAGAGGCAAAGGCAAGTTGTTTCAGGGCAACTGCCTCACCCCAAGAGTCAGTGTACCATGGATGGGAGGAAGGGTATGACAACTGAAGACGAGATGGGAAAAATCTGTGCATGAGAGAGAGAGAGCAGTTTACTTTGGAAGAATTCCCAGGAAGAGTTGATGTCAGAGGAAATAGAGATGGGAGACCAGTCCAGATGATTGATGGCTGCTTGAAGACCATGCCAGTCGGCCTGAATGAAATGCCAGACTCGTCGGCGCTGAGGAGGCTCTCCGAGAATGGCCAGAGAGATGTCCACTTTAACAAGCACATGATCAGAAGATCCGATTGGAGCAGAAGAAGAGCAGCAGGCATTTGTTACGGAAGTTTGTCATAACCAAGTCTAGAAGAGAAGATGCTCCGTTGACTGAGATCTGGGTCGGGAAATTGACAGATTGTGTCAGTCCCAATGAGTCGCAGAAGTCCTAACGTCTAACGGTCTCAAAGGTACATTCCAATAGTACATAATTAACACTACACGCACGTGAACAGTTGGGTGACAACATGGCACCTATTGTTAGATTCGCCGAACTCTCGTATTCTATGGCTCTGGGACGTCTGGGTCCATCCCCCACTCCTCCCCTCCCCACCCTCTATTTGTGCATCTGTATATATCATGATCACATAATTGTTAAACAAGGAACTTGGACACAGGAGAAGGCCATTTGGCACATCAAACCTGCGCTACATCTCCAACATATCAATTGAATCCAACAGCAACACTAGAGGTTCCAGGGAACCTGATCTCAACTGGTCTATATCAATATGGTTAGAATATGCATAATAGAACCACAAACTATAGAGTTTATATGTGCTAAAGAGGTACAGTAATGTTGAAGGTATCTCATGTTTAAACAGGTAACTAGAAAAAATTGAGTTTTAAGTGAGGCATGAAAAGTAAAACTACAATTACTTTTCTCAGATTTCAGACTTGAATTTATTTAGAAAGACTTGGTCAAACAATATACATGTATTCATTCATCAAATCCCCTCCTCTCTTTTTCAAGTCTTTTTTTTTTTTTTTTGCATTTTTTCTTTTTTTCTCTCTCTTTTTCAAGTCTTTTTTTTTTTTTGCATTTTTTCTTTTTTTCTCTCTCTCTTTTTTTTGTCTGTCCGTCTCTCTCTCTCTCTTTCTCTTTCTCTCTCTCTCTCTCTCTCTCTCTCTCTCTCTCTCTCTCTCTACACACACACAGTCATTATTCATTGAATTGGACTCAAGTAACATTACAACTCAGTCATTTTCTCTTGAATTATCCATACATTCTCACTGTCAATAGTTTGAAAGACTAGTACATAGACAGGAAAAACAGTTGCTTAGTTGTGGAGTGGACAAATGCTAGATGCTCTTTTACTATGTTCCTAGCTGATTGTTCTGGTAAACAGCTTTCCAACATTTCGATCTTGAACTGTACGACTGTTCTTCAGGAATCTGTTGTTGCCAGAGTTTATTTTCGATGAACATATATATAGTCGGTGTGAATGTATAACAAAATGCACTATGTCCAACTTGTTTCCATGGAAACCAGAAAAATGCAAATTTTCAAATATCTTTAAGTGGCAAAAGGCACAAGTTTCATCAAATTTGATCAGTATTTGTGACTTTTAGAGCTTGGACGTCGTCCAAACTGATGTTTATGGGTCAAGTCATGTCATAGGTCACGACGGGGTCATTTTTCGGACATCGTCAAAACCCGTAATATATACGTTGAGGTTTGTTACATACTGTCTGCACACCAGGTTTCAGCCTTCTAGCTACATTAGGAAGTACCAGATTGACAAAAAATGATTTTTCAATATGGCCGCCATGCCGCGCCCATTTTTGGGTGTGCAACGCCCAAATGCAATCTCAAACGAGTTTATGTCTTAAAGATGCTGCATAACAAGTTTCATCAAATTTGGAGCATATGCATAATAGTACAAAGTACAAATTTAATCAATATTTGTGACTTTTAGAGCGTAGACGTCGAATTGTTTACAGACGACAGACAGACAGACAGAGAGACGACAGACGGACAACGGACGAAGGACACTGGGTGTCGACAAAAACTCAGCTGGACATAGTCCAGTTGAGTTAAAAAGGAAAGGTGGAAGGTATTTGTGGGAAACTAACGTATGGATCAAATATGGATGACAAATGGTTAGTACAAATCACCTCAGAGCCAAGGGCAGCAGCCGTAAGTTCACTAACGAGGCTTGCGAGCAATCCACAGGTATGTGATACAAGCAGCGTAGATAATCTGGGCAAAGGGACACCTGGCCCAGGAAGGTCACCTGCCACCCCTGATGCCAAGCAACAACGCAGTGGAGCCGCTACAATATCCAACATCCTGCCAAGCACATCCTGGAAGCCAAGCCGTCTTCCATTGGGCTCCATATCAGCCTGCACCCATGAAATGACAAGGTTCACAACATTCATGGCATGTAACAACAGAAAACTAGAAAGTAGAATGACGAGAATGTGTCAATGGATGTGCCTCTGCCCACGTTAGATGTTAACCCATTGTTACGTTTGCTCTCAATTAAAGGTCACATGAAAAACTTACAGTCCGTGTCCACAAGTGTGTCAAATGTGGTTGAAATCTTGAGTGGTTTATAATTTGTTGCAGTAAAACAGATTTTCAGTTAAACGGCACTTGACGCCAAGTTTGGTCAAAATCCCTTCAGAGGTTCACAAGTCATCGCTGTAGCAAAAACCTGCCTATTGGCCTTTCAAACAAAAAATCTAATTAGTTGATCTCTGCATCATAATACATCTTTGTACTAAGTTTGATTTTTTTTAAATCCCTTTAGTGGTTCCACAGTTATCACAGTACCAAAAATTGATTACAGACAGATAGAAGCATGGACAGACAACCCAACAACATAATGGCTCTGGAGACATAACAATGAGCTCTGCCATAGCTGGTGACATGAAAACAATGCAACGCCCAATACAGCATGGTATACCAATCTTCAGGAATATTAAAAACGAACGGAAGGGTGAAAGGTCATGATTTTGGCCAACAAGATACTTTGCATTGTGTATTATCACAAGTGCAAAGAGATTAGGAAAGAGATTCAACACTGGCCCCTCATGTAGCACTTCCCATTTCGCACTTGGCGCTCCCCACTTCACACTCCTCCCTTGCCCCATTCCCCATAATATTCCAGCACAATTTCCCACAATCTTACTCTTTGGGATAGCACATTCCATAAGGGACACCCTGACTGCCAAGCACTATGCCAAATATATAGCAAAATGATATTTCCTCAATAATTGAATAAATGTGAAACAACTTCTGCAACTGCCACATTAACCTGGTCAGACTGAGCAAGTGAGCATCCAATGATTAATATATACTGTACCTCGAGAAATATGCATATTGTATGACAACAATAAGCTTGATCAATTAAAAAGTGATAGAGACATGATTTAATGTCTCTATCACTTGTTAATTACATGGAATTCCTTGCCTGTGCAAGCCGCTCCATGTGTGAAAGCAATAAGGTGTAACGTTGCACGTTGGACGCGTCGTTCTCCGTGCTGCGCGCACGCACACACTCCCGCTGGTAGGCCAGAGGCAATATAGCACCAAGCTTGACCGTAGGCTGGCAGAGGGCCGACATGACGGCTGCTAATAACCGGCCACTCTGTGGTCCTAGTAACTCCTGTTGAAAACACGCAGGCTCACAATGACTTTAAAGGGACATTCCTCATCATGTTGTTAAAGAAGAAAAAGCAGAGTAATAGATATGAAAATGCAAAGGTTATTCATTTTTTTGGTTGAGATACAACAACCAAGCAATTATACAAGACAAATAGAGCTACATTCAAAGTACAGTTAAATTTAAATAATTTATCGATTAAACGATTAATCAATAAAGCAAAAATATATTTTGTAGCCAAATCACTTGGTCACTATTGTGCCCAAATTTCAGCTTCCTAGCTCAAAAGATGGTTGAGATATCGCCCGGACAAACAAACAAACAAACAAGAAGACGTCATTGCAGATCACAATACTTGCAAAATCCAATCCCCCCCCCCCCCCACCACTCCCCACTTCCCTCAAAAAAGGTTGCCATTGATCCATAAAATTGTCCATTTCATCAAGATTAAAATTGACGATCTTGATCAAAGCTCGGGTTAATAGGATGAAAAGTGACGGTTCATCATTGAATGAATGCATCGGCTTGATACGCGGGCGGCCAATATAAGCGCTCGCGTGGGACTACTTGAGGAGATGAGCCAGGGAGAGAGGAGGAGTCAAACATCAACAGACAAAGTCGGACCGAAGGAGAGTGACAGAGTCGAGCAACCAGAGGCAAGTCGAAGAGAGAGAGAGGGTCGGTCCACTACCGCGACAATATTAACCGCGCTGCCTCCCTGGTTTCGCCGCGAACTGAAACGTGGACCGGAGTGGAGCGTGACCCTGGAGCCGGACCTCAACGCTGAACCACCTGCCCGAACCTCGACGCCTACCATCGGCCTGGACCCTTCTCTTCCTTCCTACCATCCCTGCCATCCCATCCTCTCGTGCAAGTGTGTTTGTACTGTCCTGGGCGTGTGATAATATAAGACTGTATAAGGTTTGACCTGTGTATCTGCTTCTTCTTCTTCACTGTACATTCCCTTTCGTTTCCTCTTTAGTATTGTACATAGTTAATAAACCTGTGTTCTTTCCTTACTTTTGGTTTCCTCTCCATCCGGTCGCTTTAGTCTTTTCCCAATTGAATACCTGTGGCACTATATGGGAACCGCTCAGAATCGGGTTAGTCAACCGCTAATGGCTCGGACCTCGGATTGCTAAAACCGCTCGGCAATTTCCATCTTGTCCGGGTCCGAGCAGGGAATTATATCCCTGCTCTGCGGAGGGATTGGCAAAGGTATATGGGAACCCATTGACCAATCACCCTGGCCAATCTCACCCACAAAGGAGCGTGTAATTTCCAGGACTGGGGGAAATCGGCCAGTGTAAAAGACAGGGGATTGACCCCCCCTTGGTAAGGGGAGCACCGACCCCCGGATCCACAACAATTGTTTTTGTTTTTTTAATTGGTCAATTGGTCAATTCATTTTGGTCAATTGGTCAATTCATTTTTCAGATGAAAATTGATGATTATGGAAGTTTGACCTTGAGTTGACCTTTGACCTTTTGATCTCAAAAATGGTTGGTTTCCCAATTCAGTGAGGCACTATGCAGATGCTGTTAAATTTTCAAGTCAATCGGATGAAAATTAATGATTTTTCAGCTGAAAATGGATGATTTCGGAAGTTACACCCTGAGTTGGCCTTTGACCTTTGACCTCAAAATCAAAAGGCTTCTCAATTGTGACGACCTCTACAATTTGGTGAAGTTTCATGACAAACGGTTTAGAAATGTGACCTGTAGGCGAGTGACAAACAAACAGACAGACAGACAGACAGGCGTCTGCCAACAAACGCAACCGACAATTATACTTGAAAAATCTTCAATTTTGCAAGTAATAAGAAGAAAACAAGAACTATGTCGTGCATAGCAACGATATTTGTGAAATCCCTGAAATAAGTTGACCTTTGGCCTATGTTGACCTTTCGGCCTATGTTGACCTCAAAAATGAATTGGTGTTGAATTTGCAGACTTGATGTGAAAATCATTTTCAAACGTCGTCAATTGGATGAAAATTGACAATTTTTGAAATATGGCCTATGTTGACCTCAAAAAAAATTGGTGGTTAAATTTTCAGACCTGATGTGAAAATCCTCTCCAACCAATATACTTTAAAAATCATCAATTTGAGCAAGTAACAAAACAAGTAGATCTTCTACATTCAAAGTACACCGCCCCCATGCCAAATAAATAAATAACATATCCTCCAGTGTGCGTCAACACTGGGCACGAAAGGCCTTCAGCACCAGACGATGACATCGCGCAGCGGCTGAAGATGGAATAGTGAGGTGCGGTATACAATTAATGAAGTACAATGGTGACCATAATAGTCAATTAGGTCGCTGTCAGAGCTACAAACCTTCTGTGTGGCGAGCAGGTCGCACAAGGCTGCCCACTGGAGGCTGGGTGCAGGGTAAAAGGCATGGAAACAGGCTGTAAAAGTGGTGTGACATTCTTGTAGTACTGCCTCCAGCAGGCTCCAAGGTCCTTCCCCACCGGCAGAGCCAGCACTCTTCCAACCCGTAATGCGCATCTCCACATCGTCTGCCAGCACCTTTCGCAGAAGCGTACGCGCCTGGGCCACGCTCACAACCAAGTCCACACACTCGTCTAGTGCGGGGTGGATTGTGTCTGCCATGCAGAATGACCATGTAAAAAAAAAATTATGGGCATGGTGGTCGGTAAGTAAAAGGGGGAGGGTGTATCTCACCATCAGAACTGACCTTGGAGGTGAGGTCATGGGGTGGGCAAAAAGGCACTGAGGAAATTTCAAAAGAAGCGGTTACCCCCACAAAAAATGATCTTGAACAGATATTGCAGTTTCAAATTTCACTGGTTACATGAACTTATACTAGTTAGTTTTGCATGTGCAGAGTAACATTAATCGCTACAACAATTTACTTTTTCCATCAGGAATGCTACGATGATTGCCTGAGAATTTAGGGGAAAATTTCACACTACTATAACACTCGAGGTAAAACATTATAAATAGCCAGTGGTGAAACTCACACAAGGCCCCACCTCAAAAAGGGTGCATACAACATGGTAACATGATTGAACTATAACGGCACATGGTAGAGCACATATCTCTGCCAGGCTGAACAATTTACGTTTTGTATTCCAATGTTAGGTGGGCTGACAGGATGGCCTAGAGGTACGCACATCCGCCCCTAAGCTGTCCAGCCTGGGTTTGAATCCCGACCCAGCTATAAACTGTCAGTTTGGTGTTTCACAGGCAGGGTGATTCATCAATGTGTGTGCCGTCCCTTGGCTGGACATTAAACATCCCATGGTGTCCTTCGGAAAGGGTAGGCGAGTATGGCCATGGCCAAATTCCAAATTCCTGCCCTAACTATGTGAATGTCAGGCATGGCCAGATATTTCAGTATCAATTCGTGTTCGTGAATGACTTAGGCCAAAAGCTTCCCCCGGCTGACCCCACAAGGTGGGATAATAGTGGCCGTTAAGGAGCAACAAACATCCCACTGATAGGCCGGATCTGGATCTGGACCTGAACCAAAATTGAATCGGCTTGTTCTCGGCACCTGCCTAACTCATCCACAAGGGTTTGTTAACCACTGTCCATACCTTTTTGAAATATCAGGCTATATATAATTTTTAACATATATTCATTCATTCATTCATATCATTCATATCATTTTTTCATATCATTTTTAACCTCATCACACCATGTTGAAGAATCACTTGTATATTTAAAAATTATAGGATCCCGGATTCGGATCTTCTCCAAAAATGAAATCAATTCGTTCTTGTCACACTACCAACATGTCCACAAATGAATTAATTAATCCACCAAAGGACTAAAAACAAATATAAATGCTGTATATATTGCTGGTCAATTTCACACATTTCAATGACCTACAAATAAGTTTGGAATTATGGGTAAAGTCTTGTACCGGTGCTGGGATAAATCTCGCAGATGAAGACACGCAAGAGACGAAGGCAAGCCGAACACACAAAGACGAGCCTCTCAAGGTCGAGGAGTGTGGCAGTGAGCTGGAATCCTTCAAGCCCCCGGAGCTCCTCAAGTCCGAGCACGAGGGTGGCCCAACCCCAATGCAGCAAGGCCAGCAAAGCTTCGAAGCAAGACTACGGACAGAATATTGGGTACGAGGCGGAACATATCACATCACAATAAGAAACTATCACTGGTGAGCATATGATGTATCTCTGCATTTGAGTTTCAGGAGAGACGAGTTATTTTAAGGACCCAAGCCAATCTTTCAGCCGCAGAAAATTGATCGTGCGATTAATAAATGTGCCCATAATCTTTATCAATCATCCGTGTTTCCATCACATCAAGGCAATAAATTACCTAACAATGAAGCAGCATCACAGCTTTGAGAAAAGAAAAAAAAAACGAATCATAGTGGTTAACGAAACGTCACACGTATAATGGGACACCAAATCTCATGGAAATGAGAATCTTACAGGAATTTTGCAAATGCAGACGTCACGGAAACTCCAAAATTGACATTTAGCAGTTCTTGGGCCTAGGTAGAGGTTCCAAACCCGGTTCTACCTCTGGTTGCAACGCCAATACTGGTTGCAACCCCTTAAGTGGACAACCGAAGCCGGCAGACGAGCATGTACACTTTAGCCATACACTGGTGCACATACTCCAGCACATACTCCAGTCGGAGCTCCAACAAACTGAGAAGGATACTCCCGCCCAGAGGGCAGGTTGCCTGCTAGTATCCACAATGCTTAAAATGTCAAATGAACGAATTAAGAAAGAAAAAAATGAAACAAAGTTAGACAAAGAATTAAGATTTTACTGTAAACCAGATTTTCATTCACGCCGACACAAACCTCAAGAGCTGTACCGTGAATTCAGAAACGTTTGGTAGAATTGAATTATCGTAATCAAGTTGCAAAATATAAGTTTCAAGTTCTAAAGCTTCAGTTGAAGTTGAATGAAATTTGCCAGTACTTTGGGGTTTATAAATCCATGACAAAATGGGCTCCGGAAAAGTCCTGTACAGTATTATCACACAGCAGAAAAGAAACGTTTTTGTTTATTTAATGAATAAAACAAAGAAATGACAAGGACATGTTATTAATGAATAAAGGTGGGTTAAAGGTGCAAGGACAGATCAAAAGATGTCTGTACCGGTGAAACAGAGCGGGAAAAGGAGCGTCGAAGAATCTGCACTGGCTCGGAACCATGAACCCTCCCCTTCCCAGAGCCGCTGTCATCAGATGGAAGCCTGTGTGTCCAGGACATGGAAGGGGAAAGGGTTCAGAATGAAAAGCTCAGCTTTTTGCATTCCAACACCAACTTTGAAATCGTTTAGCTACATCAAGAGATCACCATTCAAAAATGCTGAAAGTTTTGGAAAAACATGATGCAAATACTTTAACCAAGATATAATTTAAGTTGCGCACGTTAATGTTGATCAAATGAAATATTATCACTGTTATATTATACTTGTGGGGTTACACACAGAAACATACAAGCACCATCTGGAAAGCAAAATGACTGCTCCTTATTAGGTTGGCAAAGCAAAGCAAAATACCTGTACAGCAGCTGTGGAATCTGGCCAGCATTGACATCTGTACCATTGTTGGACTTTTTTGAACTCTTGAAATGAAAAAGCACTCTGTTACACAGACACACAAACACATACATTAACTAGAACGGCACTCGGTAGAGAGCATAGCCCCACCAGGCTGGACAATTTACGGTTTGTATTCAAATCCAGATAGGTCATAAGTCGACCACAACGTTTTGAAATATCATATGCTATATATAGTTTTTGGTCTACAGCTCAATGGTGAAGAATCACTTTGAAATTTTTTAAAAAATTCTCGTATCCGGATACGTTTTCGGATCTTCACCAAAATTGAATCAATTTGTCCTTTTCACATACCCAAACTGTCCAAAGTTCGTCTCTCTCTCTCTATAACCTTTTGAGACATCCTGCTCACAAACAGATAGACAGACAAATAGCCAAACATGGGTGAAAACACAACCTCCATCCACCTATGGTGGCAGAGGTAAATATAATTGAGACTCATGGAAGAGCTCCATGACAAAAGTGGGCAGAGTAGTGGAAGGACAGTGGACAACGAAAAGACATGGAACAAAAACTTGGTGTGTAAGATAGAGAAGGTGGCACACGAGTATCCAGTTGTCTCGATCTGGCAAGCCGTGAATGAATTCTGATAAATTTCACGAGACAAACAGTAAAATACAAAAGTGTGTGTGTATACATATATGTCTGCAAGTGTACAGTGCCTTCTGAAAGTATTCACACCCCTTGATTTTTTTGTTGTGTTACAACCTGAAATTAAAATGGATTAAATAGAAAAATTTTTGTCAATGATCTACACAAAATACCCCTTAATGAAAATGTGAAAACATGTTTGTAGAAATTTTAACAAATTTATTGAAAATGACATGCAGAAATATCTAATTTACATAAGTATTCATCCCAAAGCCAATACTTCACAGAAGCCCCTTTGGCAGTGATTACAGCTTTGAGTCTTCTTGGGTATGTCTGTAACAGCTTTGCACATCTGGGTTGTTGTTTTTTTGTTTTTTTTTGTTTTTGTATACAAGATCGAGGTTCGTGTAAGAGCCAGCCCATTAAACACACATTAGCACATAAAACACAAAAAACATCATAAAGGGAGGGGGAGACAAGATGGAGAGACAGAAAGAGGGAAGCACAGAAGCACAACAGTAGTGAACAGTGTTACGTGCTCCTCCCCAAACCCCGGTCACGGTGTACCTCCGAGCCTCGAGAGGAGTCACGACAGAAATATGTGTTATTCTGTGTGTCAAAGATCAATGGTGAAACCACACCAATTGTTACCAACAAACAAGTATTGTATTAAGGTCACACAAGAATAACAGTACAATAACAATATGAATCAATTATATAAACAATATATCATTCCTATGATGGTACCATCAGTTTCGTACAATATAACTCACTGTGCTCCAAGTGAGCGAAAAGAACATTCCCAATGTCTCTGTCCCAGCTTCAAACCAAGGTCGATCCACACTCCAGTGATCATCAGAAAGATGTTGTATCGAGACCAGAATCCCGCTTGGTTGACAGTCACACTGCCAAAGATAGGCAAAGGTGTCCTCAAGAGGCGGCTGGGAAATCACACCTTCGGGTATGGACGTTCAACGGCTCCCAATCGGCGAACCGCAAATTCCCACTCAAATTCGACGTTACACACACACACCAGGTTACGTCTGGATGCGGTGAAATGGTTGATGCGAGGTGAAAAACCTGGAGCGATCCGAAATCAGGCGCGAGGTAAAATGGCCAACGGTCTGTTCTCGAGACGTAACGGCACTCCAATGATTCTCTTCGGAATCAACCGCAAAACCTGTCACGCAGGTTTATCTGTCACAGCGATAACAACAACTCTGTTGCAGGAATCCCTTTCCCAGGAAACCCCAAAGTTCGCTCGTGACCTCCGTTCGCCAGCGTTTGCTCCAGACCTCCAAACAGCTCGGCTCCTTCCCCGACCTCACTCGCTCCGCCTACTTTTTCTTCTTTTTCTTCTTCTTCCTCATCCGGGTCCCGATTCGGTTTCTTTTAAAACACTAACCTTTTTTACCTTTCGAAAACAGTTACTTCTAATTCATTTAAACGATAACAATAATAGTACATGGAACCAAAAATGTTTACGGAGGATGAGAACCACAACAACGGAAGTGATGAATCCATAACAGTTCCCCCCCTCAAGAAAGAAAGTTGGAACATAGTGAAAACTTTATTTTCCTGCAAAAACTCTTTTAGCAAACAAAAGTAAAACTCACACCCAAATTATCAATTCACGTGAGCAACAATAATTAATATTCCCCAAAATAAAGCAACAAAACTTCCAAACAACCTACAGGAATTTCCAAGGTTAGTTCACTCTGGATAAAGCATCCACAACGACATTGTCCCTGCACTTTACATGCTCAATTTCCAAGTTGAACTCCTGCAAAGCCAAACTCCATCTCATCAACCTCTGGTTTTTATTTTTCATTTTTTGAATGAAGGTTAAGGGGTTGTGATCAGTGAAGACTTAGAGGAAAGGTAGTAGTTCCTAGATACACCTCATAATGCTGAAGCGCTAGCAGGAGAGCAAGGGTCTCTTTTTCCACGGTGGCATAATTTGCCTGGTGTTTGTTAAACTTTTTGGAATAGGAGCACACTGGGTGATCCACTCCATCCTCATCTTCCTGTAATAGAACTGCCCCAGCCCCCACATCACTTGCATCAATGGCCAACTTGAAAGGTGCTTGAAAATCCGGGGCTGCTAGGACAGGAGAGCTCATTAATATTGCTTTGGCGTGGGCAAAGGCAGCCTGACATTTGTCATCCCAGAAAAACTTGGTCTCTTTCCTCAGCAAATTCGTTAAAGGGGCTACCACATCAGAAAAATTCCTGCAGAACCGCCGGTACCAACCAGCCATACCCAAGAATCTCATAAGCTCCTTCTTCCCTTTTGGAACTTGGAAGCGATCAATGGCTTCTATCTTGGCTGTCACCGGTTGCACCTGACCCTGACCTACTACATGGCCTAGGAACACCACCTGTGCTTTCACAAACTCACTCTTAGATAAGTTGATGGTCAACCCTGCCTGGATCAATTTCTTGAAAAATCCATGAATTTGTTTAAGATGATCTTCAATGGTCATGGTGTGGATGATGACATCATCCAGATAAGCCTCCACCCCCTCAAGGTCTGCAATAAGCTTATTAATCAGCCGTTGAAATGTAGCAGGCCCGTTTTTCAATCCAAAGGGAAGAACCTTGTACTGATACAACCCATTTGGTGTAACTAAAGCCGAGATTTCCTTGGCTCTATCAGTAAGAGGAATCTGCCAATACCCTTTCAGCAAGTCAAATTTAGTTACAAATTTAGCTGGGCCTATTCTATCAATACAGTCATCAATCCTCGGGATGGGATATGAGTCGGTCTTGGTCACTGCATTAACCCGTTTTAAATCCGTACAACAGCGAAAACTGCCATCGGGTTTTGGGACCAACACACATGGTGAGCTCCATTCACTGCTGCTTGGTTCGATGATGTCATTCTCCAACATATACTGAACCTCCTTCCGAAGATACTCCATCTTCACAGGGTTCATCCGATAGGGGTGTTGCTTCACAGGAGTGGCTTCCCCCACCTCAATATCATGATATACCAAGTCAGTACGACCAGGTACATCTGTGAACAAATGTGCAAACTCAAAAATTAGGCTGAACGGTTGTACTTGTTGTTCCCTCGTCAAATGACCTAATTTCTCATCTAAATGGCTCAACAATTCCATGTTCGTCAATCTGGGACAAGCCTGGTCATTAAAGTTATCAAACTTCACACCTGCCTCAAACTCTGGATTCTCTTGCACCCCGACTACAGGTGAGACAGGTGAGACAGGTGAGACAGGTGAGACAGGTGAGACAGGTGAGACAGGTGAGACAGGAACCATTTTCTCCACAGGCTTCCTCTCATAATATTTCTTCAGTCGGTTGACATAACACAGCTGCCGCTTTTTCCGTCGGTCGAGAGTTGTCACCACGTAATCTGTTTCATTAACCCTCCTTTCGATTGCATAGGGACCAAAATATCTAGCCTGTAGTGGCTGACCTGGAACAGGAAGCAACACTAACACTCGGTCCTCAGGACTGAAATTTCTTATCTGAGATTTCTTGTCATATCTCACTTTCATTTCATCCTGTGTCACTTTCAAGTTTCTTCTTGCAACTTCACAAGCCTTTGCCAATCTGTGCCGAACCATTGACACATACTCTACCACTGTTGACTGTGACTCCTCCTGTAGCCACTGTTCTTTCACTAATTTCAATGGTCCTCGAACTGCGCGTCCAAACACAAGTTCAAAAGGACTGAATCCCAATGACTCCTGAACGGATTCCCTCGTAGCAAACAACAATAAGGGTATTCCTTCATCCCAATCCTTGTCCCATTCAAAACAATATGTTCTGATCATATTCTTCAATGTCTGGTGAAACCTTTCCAAGGCCCCTTGGCTCTCGGGATGGTAAGTACTTGATCTTTACTTGTTCCACTCCCAACAGGTGTACCACTTGCTGAAAAAGCGTTGACATGAAATTGGAACCCTGATCAGACTGGATGACCTTAGGTAGGCCAACCAAAGTGAAAAATTGAATCAAGGCCTTCGCAATAACTGCCGCAGTAACTTTTCTAAGAGGCACTGCCTCTGGGAACCCTGTGGAAGCACATATGATGGTCAGCAAATACTGATGTCCAGCCTTAGTTTTAGGTAAAGGGCCGACACAGTCAATAATGACACGGCTGAATGGCTCTTCAAAAGCTGGAATTGGTTTCAAAGGTGTGGATGAGACTTTCTGATTATGTTTTCCCACCAGCTGGCAAGAATGGCAAGATTTACAGAACTCCGCCACATCACGTCGCAATCCTGGCCAGAAAAAATGTACCAATATTCTGTCATGTCTTGTTCACTCCAAGGTGCCCGGCCAAAGGTGTCTCATGCGCCAAACTCAATATCTCCTTCCGGTACGGCGATGGCACCACAATTTGGTAATGAACTTTCCACTCATCATTTGCTGGCACCTCCGGTGGTCTCCATTTTCTCATGAGTATTTCCCCTTTCATGAAGTAACCAACAGGTATCTTCATAGCCTCTTCCTCTGTAACGGCTTTATCAATCAAACTCCGGATCTCCGAATCTCCGTGTTGTTCTTCAACAAGTCTCTTTCGGACCAGCACCATTTGTTCAACCTCGTTCCCAGATGTCTCCGACGGACACTCCATTTCCTCTTTTGGTCCAGATGCCACCTTTTCCTTTAGTTCCTTTATGTCACTCCCTTTCCTATTATCTCTTCCAGACTTTTCCTCCAATACCTCTAAGGAACCCAAATCCACATCGCCTTCCTTCTCCTTCTCTTCAGAGCGCTTCCTACCCATAGCACGAGTCACTGCCCAGGATGAAAAGATACCCGGAATTTCCTGCTCTAACTGTGCGGTGTTATTTTCCATACTGGGCTTTTCAACCAACATCGGATTACCAGAAACTCGACCACCGGCCAAATCATTCCCGATAATAAAAGATTCCCTCGACAGGAAGAGTGGCTTGTAACCACACAGTGACCGGTCCTGACACCAACTCAGACTCTAAATGGATGACATGAAGAGGAGCTTTAACATAGCCACCAACCCCCTGTAAAAGAACACTAACACCAGTTGCCGTTTTCTCTGACAATGGCAAAATGCCCTCAAGCATCAAAGATTGATGTGCTCCTTTGTCCCTCAATACCCTAACAGGTCTCTGGTTCGTTAAGTCCCCATCCAGTGACACAAACCCCTCGGAAATAAAAGGTTTGTAACCCTCTTGAACAAGGTCGTTTTGTGATGCCGTAACTTTGGCATGGGAACCTTCACAAGGCACTGTCCTCCAAGGACGATTTCTCGCATTTGCCAATGCATTCGGAGTTGCACTAGTTTGACTCCGCTCCTGATTTTTCCTTTTCAGGGCGTAACATTGGGACATCAAATGCCCAGATTTCTTGCAAAAAGCGCATGTATGCCCGGAGGAAAAACTCGTGGTCTGCCTCGGGCCCCCCCGGAAGATAAGTCTGTCTTGGAACTGTAGTCTTCTGACCCCAAAAGTTCACGGTATCAGATTTGTCCCCATAGTCCTCTCTCGGCCGCCTCCATGAATATCTGTTATCCGAACCTGATTTACCATAACTCCCCGGGCTAACTCTAGATGGGAAGTTAGGTTTGTGGAACCCCATCCTGTGTGTCAAGGCATAGTCATCTGCCACTGTTGCTGCCTCATACAACTCTGGTACTTTCTTCTCATCCAGATGTACTTTAATGTCCACGTGGACACACTGTTTGAATTCCTCCACCAAAATCAATTGTCGTAACAGGTTGAAGTCTTTCCCAATCTCCTTCGAGTCACACCACCTATCAAACATGGTTTCCTTCATTCTGGCAAACTCCACATGGGTCTCACTCTCCCTCTTCCTGGCATTCCTGAATTTTTGCCAGTAAGCTTCAGGGACCAATTCATAGGCTTTGAGAATGGCGTTCTTCACTATCTCATAATCTGCACATTGGTCAATCGGTAAAGCTGAAAATATATCTTGAGCTTTACCCACCAGAACACTTTGCACTAACATAGTCCAGGACCCCTCAGGCCATTTTAGCATTTGAGCCACTGTTACGGATTCCTCTACGATCTACTGGTCTCGGTATACCTCCGAACCCGTAGAGGAGCCACGGCAGAAAAATATGTTATCCTGAGTCAAAAATCAATAGTGAAACCACACCAATTGCAAATAATACAAACACCAATAATACAAACAAATACTGTATTAAAAATCACACAAAAATAACAGTACAACAATAATAGGAATCCAGAGTACAATCAATATCTCCTATGATGATACCATCCGTTAACATGCATGAGGTAACTCACTGTGCTCCACGTGCGTGGAAAATAACCTTCCCCAGTGTCTCTATATTCCCGTCTTCGAGCTCAGAGTTGGTCCCCTCCAGTGATAAACGGAACGATGTCGAATCAAAACCAGAATCTCATTCAGAGGACAGGGACAGACACGCCGCCCAAAACGGCACAAAGGCGCACGCGGCCCAAAGCGGAGAAAATGGTCACGTGGTTAAAGCGGCACAAAGGCGCAATCACGGCGACTGGGAAATCCAACGGCACCCTCCAGGTATGAACTTTCACTGTTCACGGTCGGCGAGCCGTAAAAGTAATCGTCAAAAGCTTCGGTGCACACACACCACAGATAGGTCTGAAAGCGGTGGAAACGGTTGACGAAGCAAGGAAAGTCTGCTCGACGCGCGAAGCATACGAGTCCAAAATGGCCGACGGCTCGTGGTTCTCGAGTCGTCACGACCCAGCGATGATTCTTCGGAATCTAACGCCACCTCACACGCAGGGTGATCCGTCACAGCAATAACAACTTTATCGCAGGAATTCCTTTTTCCCAGGAAACCCAAAGTACGTGACTCTTGCTCGACAACGTTCGTTGCAGACCGCAAAGCAACCAGCTTCTTCTCCGACTCCTTCGCTCGCTCCGCCCCTTCCTCTCCACCTCATTGTCTTCCGGTTCGGGTTCCTGTATCATTTTAAGTTAACCTTTTTAACTTTTAATAACTGTTCATAAACAATAAACCTTTGGAAGACAATAATAGTACATAGAATCAGAAATCTTTCAAGTGGAGGAAAACCACAACAGCGAAAGTGACGAATCCGTAACAGCCACCTTCTCAAAATGTAAAAAGACCTTGGCTACCTCCTTTTCATTGAAGGGTGGAACCAGCCTCACATGCCTACCAACATCCCAAGAGTTCTGACTAGTTGTCGAACTAGCCGGCATGGATATTACTTCTCTCCGTTCTCCCAGTAATTCCAGCTCCTTGAGTTTAAGTTCCTTCTGATACTCCATGTCACGTTCCTTTAACTCCCTTTAGGCTCTCCTTTCCTCTGCTCTTCTTTCTTCTTCAGCTATCCTTTCCTCTGCTCTTCTCTCCTTAAGTTCCTTTTCAGCTCTCCTTTCCTCTGCTCTTTCCTCTGCTCTTCTTTCTTCTTCAGCTCTCTTTTCCTCTGCTCTTCTTTCCTCTAACCTTTCCTGGCTCTGCAGTTGCATCTCCATTTTCCAGAGCTCCACATTTCCTTTTTCCTCTGGTAAGCAATCCAAGGCTACCTCTTCCCATGTTCCTTGTCCCACTAGAGACTCCACCACCAATGTCTGAATCGCTGCTTTCTTCATACTAACTCGGACCTCCAAGTTTAAATATTTGGCCAATATCATGAGTTCCGATCTTTTTAACGCCTGGAACTGTGCCTCATTAGGGGACGCCGCAAACTTTTCTGCGTCAAACACCATGGTGACTATCAGTTAGCAACTGTTAACCTTCACACAAAAAAAATCCAATTTTTTGAAAAATTTGGGAATGTTAGAAAATTCCAAATTTGGGAATTTTGGGGAATTCTATCCCGGATGAGCCCCCAATTTGTGTTACGTGCTCCTCCCCAAACCCCGGTCACGGTGTACCTCCGAGCCTCGAGAGGAGTCACGGCAGAAATGTGTTATTCTGTGTGTCAAAGATCAATGGTGAAACCACACCAATTGTTACCAACACAACAACAACATGCATTTTAAGGCCATTTTCCCTGCTAGAGCAGGGGTTAGCCTTGTATTGTATCAAGGTATTGTATTGTATTGTACCAACAAACAAGTATTGTATTAAGGGCACACAAGAATAACAGTACAATAACAATATGAATCAATTGTACAACCAATATATCATTCCTATGATGGTACCATCAGTTTCGTACAATATAACTCTCTGTGCTACAAGTGAGTGAAAATAACATTCCCAATGTCGGTCCCAGCTTCAAACCAAGGTCGATCCACGCTCCAGTGATCGTCAAAATGATGTTGTATCGAGACCAGAATCTTGCTCGGTTGACAGTCACACTGCCAAAGATAGGCAAAAGTGTCCTCAAGAGGCGGCTGGGAAATCACACCTTCGGGTATGGACATTCAACGGCTCCCAATCGGCGAACCGCAAATTCCCACTCAAAATCGACGTTACACACACACACCAGTCACACCAGGTTACGTCTGGATGTGGTGAAATGGTTGAAGCGAGGTGAAAAACCTGGAGCCATCCGAAATCAGGCGCGAGGTAAAATGGCCAACGGTCCGTTCTCGAGACGTGACGGCACTCCAATGATTCTCTTCGGAATCAACCGCAAAACCTGTCATGCAGGTTTATCTGTCACAGCGATAACAACTCTGTCGCAGGAACCCCTTTCCCAGGAAACCCCAAAGTTCGCTAGTGACCTCCGTTCGCCAGCGTTTGCTCCAGACCTCCAAACAGCTCGGCTCCTTCCACGACCTCATTCGCTCCGCCTCCTTTTTCTTCTTTTTCTTCTTCTTCCTCGTCCAGTTCCCGATCCGGTTTCCGGTTTCTTTTAAAACACTAACTTTTTTTACCTTTTGAAAACAGTTATTTCTAATTCATTTAAACGATAAGAATAATAGTACATGGAACCAAAAATGTTTACAGTGGATGAGAACCACAACAACGGAAGTGACGAATCCGTAACAACAGGGACATCGGATTTGTGGAGTTTCTCCAATTTTTCCTTGCAGATTTGCTCAAGCTCTGTCAAGTTGGATGGGGTGTGTCAGTGAACGGCAATCTTTAAGTCTTTCCACAGATTATCAATGGAATTCAAGTCTGGCCTTTGGCTGGGCCACTCAAGTACTTTCACGTTCTTGTTCTGAAGCCAATCCAGTGTTGCTTTGGCTGTGTGCTTGGGGTCACTGTCCTGTTGGAACATAAATCTTCGCCGCAGTCTAAGGTCTTTTGCACTCTGAAGAAGGTTCTCCTCAATAATTTGCATATATTTGGCTCTATTCATTGTTCCCTCTATCATTACAAGTCTCCCAGTCCCTGCCGCTGAAAAGCATCCACATAACATGATGCTGCTACCACCATGCTTCAAGGTAGGGATGGTGTTCGATGGGTGATGAGCTGTGCTCGGTTTCTGCCAAACATAGCACTTTGCATTCAGGCCAAATAGTTCAATTTATGTCTCGTCAGACCACAGAATATTTTGTCTCATGCTCAGTCTTTCACATGCCTTTTTCAAACTCCAGGTGTGCTGTCATGCGACTTTTTCACAGGAGTGGCTTCCGTCTGGCCACTCTCCTATAAAACCTCGATTTGTGAAGTGCTGCAGGGACTGTTATCCTTCCTGCAGGTTTTCCCTTCTCAGCCAAGGAACTCTGTAGTTCTGTCAGAGTGGTCAATGAGTTCTTCGTCACCCCTCTGACCAAGGTCCTTCTTGCCAAATGTGAAAAAGTCAAGGGTTGTTAATACTTTCTGAAGGCACTGTATGTGTCTACCTGTGTTCGAGTGTGTGTGTGTGTGCGTGTGTGTGTGTGTGTGTGTGTGTGTGTGTGTGTGTGTGTGTGTGTGTGTGTGTGTATGTGTGTGTGTGTGTGTGTGTGTGTGTATGTGTGTGTGTGTGTTTTATCTCCACATGCGGGTTTCAGAAGGTGGAACAGAGCATTACCATGTCTCAATCTATCCACCTCCATGGATGCATGTGTGCGTGCGAGCATGCGTGCATACATATGTACAAAATAGAATAAACTTATCACAGGTAGATTTCTGGAATGGCGTGAGATGGTGCACAATCGACTCCTTTAAAGATCAGAGAGAAGAGTGGGATTGGATCGACAAAGGAAGAGATTTTTATACCAGAGAATGAAAGTGAGGGCAAAGGATTGTAAGTGAGCAGGTTTGTTGGATTTGTTGGATTACATTAAATCTTCTCTCTCATTTGGATTTTCTATAAGCCTCTAATCGATAAAGATGTGCACTTTGAAAACGCTTCTTGTTCAGGACGGGTCACAATTTACGTATAGATAAAATAACAAGAAGACGTCATGCGGAGCACGATACTTGCAAAATCCGCCCCCCACCCCCCAAGAAAAATAATTCCATTGATACAGCAAATTGTCCATTTCATCAAGATTAAAATTGACAACCTTGATCAAAGCTCGGGTCAATAGGAAGAAAAGTGATGATTTTTCAGATGAAAAATGATGATTTTGGAAGGTTGACCTTGAGTTGACCTTCGACCTTTTGACCTCAAAAATAGTTAGTTTCCCTATTTAGTGACAATGTGCAAATGCTGTTCAATTTTCAAGTCAATGAAAATTGAGGATTTAAAAAACTTGGCCTATGTTGACCTTTTGGCCGATGTTGACCTCAAAAATAGTTGGTGGTTGAATTCAGTGACCAGATATGCAAGTCCTCTTCAAATTTCAAGTCAATCGGATGAAAATTGAGGATTTTAGAAATTTGGCAAAGTTGGTGACCTTTGGCCTATGTTGACCTTTTGACCCCAAAACAATAGGCTTCTCAATTGGGACGACCTATACAACTTGGAGAAGTTTCGTGACGATCGGTTTAGAATTGTGACCTGTAGGCCGGTGACAAACAAACAGACAGACAGAACCACAAACGCAACCGACCAATATACTTGAAAAATCTTCGATTTTGCAAGTAATGAATTGACAAAACAATGACGTTTCAAATCGGAAACATCGTGACTTATCGGCTTATCGGACACACAACCATCGGATTATCGGAAGTACAGCTTTACTGCCCCCAAAATGGTAAACACTGACGAAAGGTATGTGGGTGTGTGCATGTGCTTGTGTCCATGCTCGTGATGACCTTGCACAGTGAGTGCATCCTTTTATACGACCTGCAGGTCTCTGACAACCAACCGGTAGTTGTGTGGCCCAGAGCTGGGAATACGTTTCTCATGTATCAATATGCATCAATTTATCAATATGAATATGTATCAATCTTTGTGCTTGGCTGTGTCGATTTAGAGCTTATGATCCCGACCCCACTGCCCTCCCTCCCCACTGCTTTTTTCATGTATTTATCCTGTCATACAAAAAGGGAAATCCAGAAGTTTCATAACGTTTCAAGGCTGAGAATGAACATCTGAGCATGCTGTCATGTGCTTTGTGGAAGCATGATGCATGGACTCATGGCATAAATAGTCCTGTCAGGGCATCGGAGAAGCAAACTCAACACAGGTACAGGACGGCAGGTATCCAGTAAGACAGGATTATGCATACTGTTATGGGATTTAAAGCGAATGTGGTTAAACAATTCAAACTATGAGAGCTCACCCATCATCGGTCGTGATAGATGGTTGGCCGTGTGATCCGCAGTCACTACTGGGACCCGAGACTCGTGCCCATGCCACGTACCAGCAGCAGGCTTGCAAGACAACTGCTTCTTCAAACATCATTGCATACTTTTCCCTGGACAAGAGGGAACACAAGGCATCCGTCAGCTTTTCATATCTGGGCTCCTTTAGGTGCAAAACACACAACCATCTGTGTTGAATATACAGAATGGTGACGAGGTAGTTGGACGAGGATTATTCCCTGGCGGTTCACGTGGCAATTGATTGAGGCAGCCAAGGCAGACACAAGTCATGGAGGTTCGTAAAGGGAAGCCGATAAACCCATCTTATGATCTGAATGTTTCCACTTAAAACTCCGAGCCTCAGGTTTCTTAAGTTACCCAAGCAGAAATGCACTGTGATCACATACCCCACATCACGTGACCACGAGTAAGCACGTTTCAAGGCTGAGAATAGACCTTGGGGAAGTCAGTATTCCATCACAGGCTAGGCCGGCACACAATGGACTAATGAGTGGATGGACTCAGCATCAATTTCGAACTTGATCACTTTAACCACTCTACCAATTGCAAACAAACAAAAAAAGAACAGTTCAGAACTAGAAAACTCAAAATTGTTTGTTTGTTTTAGCTACAACATTTTTAAAATCCCACCAGATTATGCTACATGAAAAAAAGGCTCCTCTACCTCAATATTCCCTTCTTCATGGCAGATTTGCTCAATCTCTGTCAAATTGAATGGGGAGTGTTGGTGAACAGCAATCTTCAAGTCTTTCCACAAATTATCAATGGGATTCAAGTCTGGACTTTGGTTTGGGCCACTCAAGGAGTTTCACGTTCTTGCTCTGAAGCCATTCCAGTGTTGCTTTTGGCTGTATGATTGGGGTCATTGTCCTGTTGGATAGTAAATCTTCACTGCAGTCTAAGATCTTTTGCACTCTGAGGCAGGTTCTCCTCAAGGATTTGCATGCATTTAGCTCCAATAATTGTTTAATTGTTCCCTCTATCCTTACAAGTCACCCAATCCCTGCCACTGAAAAGCATCCCCATAGCATGATTCTGCCACCACCATGCTTCAAGGTAGGGATGGTGTCAGATGGGTGATGAGCTGTGCTTGGTTTCTGCCAGATGTAGCGCTTTGCATTCAGGCCAATAGCTCAATTTTCATCTCATCAGACTGCAGAATATTTGGCCTCATGTCCTCAGTCTTTCACATGCCTTTTTTGCAAACTACAGGCATGCTGTCATGTCATTTTCTCAGGAGTCGCTCCTGTCTGGACACTCTCCCATAAAGCATAGATTTGTGAAATGCTGCAGAGACTGTTGACCTTCCGGCAGCTAGGTTCTGCCATCTCAGCCAAGGTACTCTGTAGTTCTATCAGAGTAGTCATTAGGTTCTTGGTCACCTCTCTGCCTTCTTGCCCAGTTGCTCAGTTTGGTCAGACGGTCAGCTCTGGGAAGTCTGAGCAGTTCCATATTCTTTCGATTTCCGAATGATGGAGCTCACTGTGCACTTGGGAACTTTCAACACTCTAGAAATTGTTTTATACCCTTCCCCAGATCTCTGCCTCCTCACAATTATATCTCATCGTTCTATGGACATTGGACAATTCCTTGGACTTCATGGTGGAGTTTCTGCTCTGACATGCATTGTCAACTGTGGGACCTTATGTAGAAAGGTGTGTTTCTATATAAATTATGTCCATTCAATTGAATTGGTCAAAGGTGGACTCCAATCAAATTGTAGAGACATCTCGATGATCAAAGGAAATTGGATGCACCTGAGCTCAATTTGGAGTGTCATAGTAAAGGGGTTGAATACTTATTGACTCAAGACATTTCAGCTTTACATTTTTAATTATTTTGTAAAATTTCTAAAAATGAAATTCCACTTTGACATTATGGGGTATTGTGTGTAGATCAGTGAAAATCACATCTGAATTTAATCCATTTTCAATTCAGGTTGTAACACAACAAAATGTGAAGTCAAGTGGTGTGAATACTTTCTGAAGGCACTGTATGCATCACGTTCAATTACTCTCTCTCAGATTAATGAGGTTTAGGTTTATAACCGAGACCATGGTCTGGCCTCAGTCCATGCAAAAGGCTCAAGGATTTATTTCGTGCTAACATTTGTTATTTTTGGTCTGTGAGATTGTAGAGGGGGCAAAATTAGACCAGGGTGAGTGCCAATTCCCCACCATAGCTGCAAAAACGGCTGCTTATGAAATCAAATGCTCCAAAGACCCCACAAAACAATAATCACAGCAATAAATGGCAATAATACAAATCATTATTACGAGAATCACTAGCTCCCTATGAGAGCGGAAATCGGGGGCAACCAAGTTGGAGGTGGCTATCTTAACTTCATAGACCATTCTCATGCACATCCAGAGTACAACCACCAAGTTTCAACACATTTCTTCCCACAAACGAACAGACAGATGGATATTTTCAAATGATTTGTACAACTTCTGCACCAAATTCGATGTATTTTTTAGCAATAGTCGAGTTTTAAAGTTATTCAGTCTAACAGTGCCGGAATTCATTAGCAAGTGTAATAATTCCCCACTTCAACAAAAAATAGAAATCCAAGTTTGAGATGGCAATGTTAACTTCGTCGAATGTTACCATGCACACCCAGAGTGCAAACACTGCTTTACAACCTATTCATCCAGCGATTTAGAAGTGCATAAAATACACAGCACGTATGTAAATTGGCCAATTAGTTTTCAATTCCATAAGGTTTTCATAAGAGACACAACACAACATGCATTTTAAGGCCATTTTCCCTGCTAGAGTGGGGGTTAGCCAACTAGTTGTAGCTACGTGTAAGGTTTTCATAAGAGAGATACTATTTATAATAGTGTAAACCACTAGGACTTGTAATGCTCTCCCACTGGGGGCAGCGCTACATGATAACATTTATAGAGAACTTGAGTCATCTCTCACCCTTCCAAGTCAAAACACAAAGCAAATCTATGCGATAAGAGAGGTCTGCCTGTCTGTATGGCACCATTTTTCTCAGAGAAGGCCAAACGGATCTTCGTCAAACTTTCAGAGGTTCGTCAGTGAGTGACGGGGAGTGTTTTAGGCAAAAAAAAGTAAATCGCTCTATTGTGCCGAAGCTTTTGTAGCTACGTGTAGGGTAATATTGAACGATCCCTGACCCCATTCCTTAGTGGATGTCAGTGGGGTTTTAGGACCCCACAAAAAAAATTGATTTCTTCATCATTCCAAACGGATTACAAAATCACTGGGCAACGCTGGATATCTCCTGCTAGATATATATAGTTGCAGTTTTGGAAGATCCCGGGAAGTTACATCCAACAGAGGAATTCTGGAGCTTAGATACGGTATATCCATAGTATTTTGTCTAGTTACATTACCTCTCAGATCATATCAGTGGACAGGGAAATGCATTATGTTTGTAGAGCAAGATTCAAACCCCCCTTTGTAATTCTTCTTTTTATAAATCCCTTCTCTTCTCATCTCCCTCTGCCTACATCTCTCTCAATCTCGCTCTCTCTCCACACCTATTGAGCACGTCCATGCACACTTTGCAACACTCAAGCATCACACTCGACATCACACAAATTACAAAACCACCACCATACAAATCAAATCAACAAGAAACACAAGGTATAAGATACATCATTAGCTGGATAACATCAAGCATATCAAGTGTAAGACAACACAGTCTGAACAAAGCACCACATATGGATGGCATTGGCCGCAGAATCAGGGGCTCGACCAATAAGACTTGCATGGCAATGAGAGCATGCCAATCAGAAAGTTGCACAAAGAGCTGCCAGTCCCAGGACCACGCTCTACTAGGGGTTTATAAGGCTGGAAAATTTCATGACGGGGACTGGTACGCGTCCAGGGAACATCTGAGAGACAAGCAAGCCATTGCGAGAGCGAGCAGTTGAGAGCGCAAGCCGCTGTGAAAACGAACAGACTGGTGGCGGACTGGTGCCAGCAAGAGCTGACAAGCTGCGGAGTTTTCCCCTGGACGTGCCGGTGACAAACTGACTCGCACCCTCTTTCTATCCCTATTACTAATTTGTTTACTTGGAACACAAGAGAGCATTCAACAATTGCACCATTGACCCGTTCAGGGCTGGGTTACTGACTCGCATTCACACACACTTCTCCCCACACGGCACATCATATTATCACCACCCCCTCTTCTTTCTCCACCCTCCCCTCTTTCACGTTGGGACCAATGTAAGCCCGCAGTTTCGTTATGATCAATGACTAGCCAGCATCCCACTTACGGTATCAATCGGCCATTCTTGATTGACAGTATTGGGGCGTTAAGAGCACAGTTAGTTCCCTATCTGGAGGATTAATTTGTTGGGAAGGTAACGTGGGATTTTGACATGACGACCCCACCTAAATTAATCGTCAGAGTTGGCGTCTGTGTTTGCTTAGCAACCCGTCATGTCGCCGAGTTATCTGTGACTCATCGGCTTCAGGGTGAAAGGTTTAGAAGCGGGTCCAAGAAGCCCCTCATGACCCAGGCTGGCAACCCGTAACAATAGTGTACACAGTTGTAGGATTCAAACATAATAACGAATACGTAAATTTATATCTTCTCATGAGATTTTACAATTCTCAGGCTGTTCTTCCGATCAGTGTCACGAAATCTACCTGTATACAACGATTCAACATTGTTCTTCCTAGACTAACTATTTGTTAAAGGCTCAAACAAATACGCCTGGTTTAGAAACAAAAATATTCTGCTGACAAAATGGATGTCAGCAATGCAACCAAGTCTGCAAAATCTATTCACAAACTTGCTTCACGTGAGAGTTATAATGAACACAAAAAAAGATTCTCAAACTTATAATAATAATTTAGGTTTTATTGTAAAACACCAAACGAAAGACCAAAGACCAAAGATATTTGGTTTACAAAAAAATTGCTGATAAAAAATAAATAAATACCGTAAAACTTCGACTATAACGTGCCGCTGTGCATAACGTGCACCCCCAACTTGGACTTTTGTCGCGGTGTAAAAATCTATAGACCTATATATAATACGCACGCACATTTCAACACTCGAATGAAAAAAAAATAGACGTAAAACATGTTATTACATCTGTCAAAAACGGCGAAGTCCATCTTAACCACGACTGTCAGCCACGATTTCGTAATAGTTGAACAAACCGGCGCCAATGAAAGAATATCACGGCAGGTCAAGGAACTAAATTTACGACAGTCATAAATCGTATGAATCACGATGTTCAGTTGTGATTGCGCAAAGTTTAAACACAGCACTGCATATTAAATAAACGGTGGATGTCCGATAGAAATCCAACGAAGCAACCTGCAGCCTATTGCTGGACGACAATCACGTGGTACTCAAGTTGCTGATAATTGGCTATATTTTATTATAAAACTCAAGTGTTCTTTAACAGCTTCATTCAGTTGTTCAGAAGATTTACCAGCGACTTCTATTACCACTCGGAAACATGGTGGTGGGATGTTGAAGTTGGAAAGAGGATTGACGAGAAGAGGAAGAAGTTCAAAGAGTGGCAGAAGGCGAAGGGTACGGGAGCAGAAACAGCAGAGCATGAAAGTTATAAGGCAGCCAGGAAGGCTGCAAAGAAAGAGGTAGCAAAGGCGCAGGAGGCATGTAGGAAAATGTTCGGAGAACGCTTGGATTCGGAAGAGGGTCAGAAAGCAGTATTCAGGATTGCAAAGCACATAGCGAAAGAGAGGTGTGATGTGATGGGGGTAAGTTGCTTGAAGGATGAAGTGGGACAAATCGTTGTCGACCCAGATGGAATTAAAGGAAGATGGAAAAGATATATGGAAATGCTGTTGAATACAGAGAATGAATGGGATGGCAACATAGAGAGTAACCCAGTTTTAGGATCGGCAGAGAAGATAACTGAGAAGGAAGTTGAGGAAGCGATAAAAGCAATGAAGAGTGGAAAAGCGGGAGGGCCGACGGGAGTTGTGGGAGATATGTTGAAGGCAGCAGGAAGTTGGGGTGTGAAGAGAATGACAGAGATCTGTAATCTGGTGGTGAAAGAAGGCCGCATTCCAGTGGATTGGGAACTGAGTACCCTCGTCCCTCTACACAAGGGGAAAGGTGACCCTCTGGAGTGTGGCTCGTACCGAGCGATAAAGTTATTGGAGCATGGAATGAAGGTATTGGAAAGGGTGTTGGAAAGGAGGATAAGGAAGAAGGTGAAGATCGACGAAATGCAGTTTGGATTTATGCCAGGAAGAGGAACGACAGATGCGCTTTTCATTGTGAGGCAGTTGCAGGAGAAGTACATGGATAAGAGGAAGAAGTTGTTTTTTGGGTTTGTTGATCTGGAGAAAGCATTCGATAGGGTTCCACGCAAAGTATTGACATGGGCATTGAGGAAGTTAGGAGTGGAGGAATGGTTGATCAGAGTAGTGATGGCAATGTACAAAAGAGCACGCACAGCTGTAAGGACGAAGGACGGGAACAGTGGTGAGTTTGAGGTGAAGGTGGGAGTGCATCAGGGGTCGGTACTAAGTCCACTACTATTTGTAGCTGTGATGGAGGTGCTGGCTCAGAATGTAAAGGAGGGTTTACCGTGGGAGTTGTTGTATGCAGATGATCTGGTGTTGATTGCGGAAAGTATGGATGGACTGAAGGAAAAGATGAACAAGTGGAAGGAATGTATGGAGACAAAAGGTCTGAAGGTGAATATCGGAAAGACAAAGGTGATGGCAAGTGGTAAAGCATGTGGTGAGGTGGAAAGAACTGGGAAGTGGCCGTGTGCTGTGTGCAGGAAGAGTGTCGGAGTGAACTCCATTCAGTGTACAATGTGCGCTGAGTGGGTTCATCAAAAATGTAGTGGTCTGAGAGGGTCATTAACCAGTGTGGCAGCTACATTCAAATGTAAGGTGTGCGCAGAGGGAGCTGCAGATGGAGGAAATGTTGAGTTGGATCTTGGAGATGGCGTGAAGCTGGAAGGTGTGAAAACATTTTGCTACCTCGGAGACATGCTGAATGGAGAAGGTGGATCAGACTCGGCAACGGTTGCTCGAGTGAGATGTGCATGGAAGAAGTTTCGGGAACTGAGTGGCGTGCTGATGAGGAGGAGAGTGTCGCTGAAGCTGAAGGGAAAGGTGTATGCTGCATGTGTGAGAAGTGTTATGATTTATGGGAGCGAGACATGGGTAATGAACGTAGAGCAGCAACGAAGGCTGGAAAGGGTGGAAATGCGAATGGTTCGATGGATGTGCGGAGTATCGTTGAGAGAGAGGAGGACAAATGATGAATTGCGAAAGATGATGGGAATATTGCCTGTGATTGATGCTGTGAAGAGGAACAGGTTGAGATGGTTTGGTCATGTATTGAGGAAGGATGAAAGTGACTGGTTGAGAAGAGTGATGGAAGTTAATGTAGAAGGAAGTAGAGGACGGGGAAGACCGAGAAAGACTTGGCTAAAGATGGTGGAAGAAGAAATGCGGGCAAGGGGGTTAACAAGGAGAGATGCAGAAAATAGGGCAAAATGGAGAAGATTGTCATGGGGACCGCAAGGCTAACCCCCGCTCTAGCAGGGAAAATTGCCTTAAAATGCATGTTGTTGTTGTTGTTGTTGTTCTATTTCCACTAGTTTTCTTACCGTAATTAAGCATGAGTTCGCGACGTGGATCATACACCGCGGCTCAAAAACTAAACATTGTTTGATACGCTGAAGATCACGGAAACAGAGGTGCTGGGCGGGATTCGACGGAATATCTGAGGTGAACATCAGACTATGGAGATGACAGAGGGAGCGTCTGCAGTCGCTCCCACGAAGCAAAATGGCCGAACGAGGTCATGCGGCTGCCCATCCCGAGCTCGAGGCCAAACTGCTCGATTGGGTCACAGATCGTCAGCAACAAGGCGGTGACGACAGCATTTCGGAGGTGCCTGTGAAAGCCGTCATGCTTGTGAAGACGCTGCCAAACAAAGTCACCTTCAAGGCGTCACGTGGATGGGGAGATCGGTTTATGAAGCGGCATTTATTAAACTTATATATTAAACATTTCGCTATTCTTTGTTCTTTGAGTATTGCCACTTCCGTTTTTGAAGACGTCCTCGACGATCGTTTCAATTTGAAGAAAAAAAACTTACAAAAAAATTAGACCTATGTTTCATGTATATAATAGGCACCTCTAACTTTTAAAAGATTTTTGGGTAAAAAAAGTGTGCGTTATAGTCGAAGTTTTACGGCATTAATCAGCATCAAAAATAAAAATTGAGAGAACTCTGCTATTGACCAGGTTTAACATAACTAAATTAAGAGTTTGTATAGAAAGCTCATGAAAACGTCTAATAAAAAAATAAAAAAAATAGCACATGGAACACAAATCAAATAAAAATGTTCATTGGAAAATTTATTTACAAGCTTGGAGAGTCCAAATATGATTTTCCTGGCTCAATTATCATCTGATTATGTGACAAATACAGATATGTCATGTTGAGAGAAACCCCAACTCTCCCACATCCAGGTGTGCAGGGTCACAGCAACATACCTGGCTGCACAGTCATATCCAAGGACATCAGTTTCCGCGAGAAGGTCTCCATCTGTTTCATGCTCCCCACCTTCTGGTCCGATCTCAAACAGCTATGGTTGTGACAACAGCATGAGCATCAAGGTGCCTTCCATCATCCGGCCGCATTCCACCTTTCCCATCCCGTCCCCTCCCCAAACAATGCTGACCCCCACCTATGCCCCTATTTAGAATAAAATCACAATGCATTTTGGAGCTCTCTTCAGCAAGTTGTAATAAGTCAGGATTGGTTTTCAATTTGGATAACCTGGCTATTTGCATCATATAAATATCACACACCCTGGTGTTAGTTTTGGTTATGGTCTTATGTTATGTCGAACTGATGTTACATCTATTTGTTTGCATCTGTAATGCTGTAGGAAGTTTGAACAAGTTTATCCAAGTCGAAGAATAATCTCAGTGGTTTGATTGCATTGGCCAAACATTAACCCTCTCCATGGATTAGAGGTAGCCACATTCGAAAATTACAACAAACCTTTCCCTTTTCAAACGTGACTAATTTTTTTACAAATGTACAGATAAACAGCAATAGGATTACATTCAAAATTACATTTTCACACGTGTTTGTGGTGTAATACCTTAATCTTCGCAGTGTACTCTCCACGACCTCCAAACAAGCCAAAACCCCCAAGCAGTATGTCAGCATCAGGTGCAAAGCGGATCGCTTCCACAGAATGTGCAGAATAACCCCAACCACCTCCATGACCTGTTGAAAGCAAAGCACAGTTCAAATATTTGTTATAGAAGCCAAGTCTTTGGCAAATTATGCGAATCGAAAACCCATAGTCATAATCGAAAACCCTGTAAAGTTATAAGACGTAACTTTACACAGCCAGGAATTGCATATTTGATTGGTGTAGAGAATCACTCATCTAGACTAAATGGTTCAAAAGCCATGGATAGATACCTGTCGGCTTCATAACTCAGAAAAACTGACGAAACACACTGAAACCCAAGCTTGTTCTGTAACTTATCAAAAGAAAGCCACGTACCAAGTTTCAGTTGAATATGTTAAAGGGTATGGGGAAAAAGTCTGAAAAACCACAGGTGGGACAGACTGACGGATGGACACAGACAGACAGATGGACAGACAGACGGATAGCAAACCTATAGTCCCCTCCGGTGAAAGCAGGAAGGGATTAATAAAGGACGTAGCCAAAAAGTACATGAAACTGACAGAATATGCGATGAAAGTGACACTCACTTTCAAAGCGGTTCACCACGTTGTAATCTTCTTTACTGTAGACTTTGGCAATGGCTGGAACCTCCTCGTCAGCACTGCATATTCCAAGTCTCAGGTCTTGCAACGTCGTTAATGTATCTAAACAGCCTGGAAGAACAACCAAGCTCTAAGGAGGTTCAGTCGAAGGGAGAAGTTCACAAGCAGAATGGGTTCTCAAGATTGGTGCTAACTAAATTTTCCACCATTTAAAAGTCAACAATTCTGACATGATTCGAGGTCCAAAAGGTTTGGAACAAAATATTATGGTAGAATTTTACATTCCAGGAAATAATCGGCGATTTATCAAAAGGGGCGAGACTGGACAGGCAAAGAGACAAATAGACAGACAGACAATTTCACCCATCCAAGCTTAGTCTCTTCCCCTTCAAGTTACAGCGGTCCAAAGAAAGCACATACCGAGCATGTGTAGTGCAACATGGGAGCGCGTGCTCAGTGCTCCAGCAGCAACCGGCAGTGCGAGTTCTGGTGCTAAAACACTGCAGTGGCGCTGCAACTCGGGAAGTGAGCTAAGTCGTGCGTCTGCCGCCACAACATTGTAGCAGCATACCTCCCCTGTATTTGGACACAACCTGAAAAGATAATGCAATCTGCATCTCACACACACTCACACAAAAACGGCTGAGCAGTAGCATGTTCAATGATAAAGCATGTGCGATATGATCGGGAAATAACACAGGTTGCCTGCCATACACAAAACCACCACCTCCATCCATATTCCTTCACTGCCCCTTCCAAGTTGCCAGCTCATTACCTCCACAAAACGTTGTGGATAGGGTCGAGGCAGACGGAAGAACCCACCACATCTTCCTGTTCAAAATCAATGTATGTGTGGCAACTGCCATCTGCCTTGTTTATCAGCAAACAACGGAAAGGAGCCGGATCTGAAGGCTCAGAAGGAACAAGGCCTGCAGAACAGAAACATCCATTTGTCGACATTGCATTGCTTTGTCAGATAGGGCACATAGGAGGGCATACAACCCACCTCAATACAAAATCCTGCGAATGTCGACGAAAATCCCGCGAATGTCGACAAAAATCCCGCGAATGTCGACAAAAATCCCGCGAATGTCGACAAAAATCCCGCGAATGTCGACAAAAATCCCGCGAATGTCGACAAAAATCCCGCGAATGTCGACAAAAATCCCGCGAATGTCGACAAAAATCCCGCGAATGTCGACAAAAATCCGGCGAATGTCGACAAAAATCCCGCGAATGTCGACAAAAATCCCGCGAATGTCGACAAAAATCCCGCGAATGTCGACAAAAATCCCGCGAATGTCGACAAAAATCCCGCGAATGTCGACAAAAATCCCGCGAATGTCGACAAAAATCCCGCGAATGTCGACAAAAATCCCGCGAATGTCGACAAAAATCCCGCGAATGTCGACAAAAATCGCGCGAATGTCGACAAAAATCCCGCGAATGTCGACAAAAATCCCGCGAATGTCGACAAAAATCCCGCGAATGTCGACAAAAATCCCGCGAATGTCGACAAAAATCCCGCGAATGTCGACAAAAATCCCACGAATGTCGACAAAAATCCCACGAATGTCGACAAAAATCCCGCGAATGTCGACAAAAATCCCGCGAATGTCGACAAAAATCCCGCGAATGTCGACAAAAATCCCGCGAATGTCGACAAAAATCCCGCGAATGTCGACAAAAATCCCGCGAATGTCGACAAAAATCCCGCGAATGTCGACAAAAATCCCGCGAATGTCGACAAAAATCCCGCGAATGTCGACAAAAATCCGGCGAATGTCGACAAAAATCCCGCGAATGTCGACAAAAATCCCGCGAATGTCGACAAAAATCCCGCGAATGTCGACAAAAATCCCGCGAATGTCGACAAAAATCCCGCGAATGTCGACAAAAATCCCGCGAATGTCGACAAAAATCCCGCGAATGTCGACAAAAATCCCGCGAATGTCGACAAAAATCCCGCGAATGTCGACAAAAATCCCGCGAATGTCGACAAAAATCCCGCGAATGTCGACAAAAATCCCGCGAATGTCGACAAAAATCCCGCGAATGTCGACAAAAATCCCGCGAATGTCGACAAAAATCCCGCGAATGTCGACAAAAATCCCACGAATGTCGACAAAAATCCCACGAATGTCGACAAAAATCCCACGAATGTCGACAAAAATCCCACGAATGTCGACAAAAATCCCACGAATGTCGACAAAAATCCCACGAATGTCGACAAAAATCCCGCGAATGTCGACAAAAATCCCGCGAATGTCGACAAAAATCCCGCGAATGTCGACAAAAATCCCGCGAATGTCGACAAAAATCCCGCGAATGCCGACAAAAATCCCACGAATGCCGACAAAAATCCCGCGAATGCCGACAAAAATCCCGCGAATGTCGACAAAAATCCCGCGAATGTCGACAAAAATCCCGCGAATGTCGACAAAAATCCCGCGAATGTCGACAAAAATCCGCGAATGTCGACAAAAATCCGCGAATGTCGACAAAAATCCGCGAATGCATGCCGTGCCATTGTTTCAATGGGGGAGAAGGGAGACAGCTAATTGCACTAATAGATACAGTGGAGTGTTTTAATTCTGTACAGTAACTCGCAGGGATGACGTGTTATGCAGCTGGTGGGATATCCCGCGAAGCAATGTTTACCGTCTGTGGGATATCAGGTGAAGCATGCCGCAAAACATTGTTTATGTGTGAATGGCGGGATATCACGTGAAGAAGTTCACAGTGTGACTGACAGGATATCCTGCGAAGCATCCCGTGAAACAATGTTTATCGTGTGAATGGCAGGATGTCAGTGAAGCTGTTCACAGTGTGAATGACGGATATCCCGCTAAAGCCGTGAAAATGCAAAGCACAGCGCCGCAAATGTAAAAGCAGGTCATGCTCGTTACACGTAGATGTTTTTTTTTTTGCGTATGTCCACCTGCTTTGTGTGTGGCTGTTGAAAGACGGGTTTTACAAATCTGTCATGCTCACGGATCGTGAAAATAATTTTTTTTAGCCCGCGAACAACTGCAAATACACGGGACATAGGGCCACAAATAGAGAAACAGTTCGCGATTTATCAACTACGAATACGCAGAACCTGCGAATACGCAGAACCTGCGAATAGCGGGGTCCGACTGTACATACATACAGTTGAGTAGTTTTACTCAGTCATTTAAAATTCCGTCATCACTGATAAATAAATATATTTCTAAAATAATCACACTTTTCTTGATGAAACAAAAGTAAATCCACAAACCTGAGTTTTCTTCAAAATTGTGTTATGGGGAGATGCTCTTGGCAACGTCATTTTAATGGGCTTTATATCAGTATACATATGGAGTGAAAATTGTGAAATATTTTACAGTTACAAATAAAAATTGTAACCTTTTTGTAACCTCAAATGAAATCTTTAAAAATTGTAACCTCAAAAGAAAACACGCATAAACGACGTAGGTTCATATTGTCAGTGTATCACTAAAAGAAAGGAAACGTTTCTCAAGGAGAATGCACTTGACAGATGTTTGATGTTTGACTGGACAGAGGTATAAAACACGGACACTGCTAGAACTTCCAGGAAAGAAAGAAGTCGGTATTTCAAAAAAAAGTGGATCTGGGGTGAATTAACGGGGATAGAAGAGATCAAGGTTTTGGCTGGGGGAAGATAAGAGATGGTGGTGAACAGCTGTTTTGAAGACCTGGAGGGAGGAGTGGGATTGAAGAGAGCGAGGGAGTTTGTTCCAGAGGTGGGAGTAAAGAGGAATGATGGAGTGAAGGTGAGCAGAGAGTCTTGATTTTGGCAATTTCACCAGAAGAGGGTTGCTGGCAGATCTTGTCTGACCTGTAGGAATATTTGGGGGACAGACCACAGATAGAGCTGGAGGAGCGAGGCCAGATCGGAGTCGGTAGAAGACAGAAAGACCACCTACCTGCCTGCGGTGAGTGAGTGATAGGCCCTCGGAGTTACCTTCATCGCGGGAGATTCCAAAAGCTTTGGTTTCAACAGCGTGAAGACGAGCTAGGTGTGAGGCAGGAGCACCAGCCCAGAGGGGAGAACAGCTGCGGATGAAAGCCTTGTATGTGGAGATTTGTTAGTATCTTTAAAAACTATCATTTTTTGCTCTAGAGTGGTCTCATTTACTCGGGTTTCGGACTTTCACTTCCTCTCCCTGATTGGCATCAGCTGTTTCTGTTCCTCGGTCATGGCTGCTGTTGATCTGAATAGAGATATCCTAGCCTGTGAAAGTCACATCTCCCTCTCTACTGAAGTCTCTTGAGCTCTTTGTGAGCCTGTTTACTCTCAGTGCACTTCCTGTCTCTGTTCGTCGTACGAGTGTTGCAATCAGCGCATTTGCTTTTGGCAGCAGAATAACTCGACAATACAAGCAGCTAGAATCGCAAAGTTTGGCAAAGAGCTTGGAATTGTACACTCTAAAGCAATTATCCAATACTGGCCAAAGGCCACAGCTTGAGCAAATATAGTCCTGTATCAAATTTCATCGTATACTTTTCTTTGTGAGCTCGAAGTTTAACTCGTCTGAGACATTCACAATATGAAGCTCTGCACCCAATTTAGCAATTGTAGCTTCCCTCATTCTGCAGCCAAACACACAAATGGGATCGTTACAATACTCAGACACCCAGCCTACAGTCACAGCGTGAGTAATTAAAAATATAATCTAATTTAGAGCCAACAAAGCAACCATTTTTAAATGAAGGAAAGCTGCAAAGTTTGTGTAGTGCATACATTAAATGCAGTGTAACCAGAGTCTGTCACAAACATCAAGGTGGAAATATTAGCCATTTTAATCCGATTGAGACGACAAAGCTGATGACATGCCCCGCAAATGCAAGGAAAAGAAAAATGATGCAAACGACCGATGACTCTCACCAATAATAGTCTGATTGGCGAAGATTTCAGACTTGGCAAGCACGTGTTCATTGACTAGAGCCTCGTCAATACGCATAAAGGTCTGGTCTCCACTTGCACCAACCCACGTGGCTTTTCGCCCAAACCGTGTGCCCACGTTTGGCACAGGACCGGGAATGGCATGCCACAACGGCGTCTCTTGCATAAGGCGGCCCAGCTGGCCTTTCTGCAAATCAAACAAACAGCAAAAAAAGAGGCATAACATACAACAATGCAAATATTCTCATTCAAAGCAGTGCTCGTTATTAGGGTATTACTGTACCATATGGTAATGTAAATAATAGTGTCGAAAAATAAATTATATGTCACTGTCATCGAGGTGGGTTGTATGCCCTCCTATGTGCCCCATCCGACAAAGCAATGCAATGTCCAAATAATAATAAAAAATAATGTTGCTGGCATGTCACTGCACCTGTCACCATTCATGTCCCCAGCCATTGACCATCAATCAATGCAGAAGGCCATGTGACACCAAATCATGAAAATACAACACAGCAAATAAATATTAAGCACAATGTAGTCATCTATCCAGTGTTACGGATTCGTCACTTCCGGTGTTGTGGTTTTCATCCACTTGAAGCATTTCTGGTTCTATGTATTATTATTATTATTATTATTGTTTGAGGGAAATAGCCATTATTATTGTCAAAAGGTAAAAAGGTTAATGTTAAATGAAACAGGAAACCGGATCGGGAACCGGAAGACGAAGAAGAAGAGGAGGTGAGAAAAAAGAAAGGAGGAAAAGTCGGACAAGAAGCTGGTTGCTTTGCGTTCTGGATCGAACGTTGTCGAGTAAGTCACGAGTGAACTTTGAATTTCCTGGATAGGAATTCCTGCGATAGGAGTTATCGCTGTGACTGATCAACCTGGGTGTCAGGTTTGGCGTTGGGATTCTGAAGAATCATCGCCGGGTCGTTGCGATTCGAGAACGAGCCGTCAGCCATTTTGATTCGTGCGCTTCGCGCGTCAAGCAAGGTATTTGCTTCGTCAGCCATTTCCACCGCTTTGAGACGTATGTGATGTATGTGTGTGCGCCGTGGCTTTTGGAAGATTAAGTTGAGGTTCGCCGACTGAGCCGTGAAAGTTCAGACCTGGAGGGCGCCTTTGGATTTCACATTCGCCTTGAGTTTGCCTTACGCAGTGGCGCCTTTGGATTTCCCATTCGCCTAGAGTTTGCTTTACGCAGTTTTGGACCACGTGACTTTGCACCGCTTCGGCCGCATACGCCTTTCTGCTGTTTTGGCGGTGTGACCGGGCCCGTCATCTGAACGGGGTTCGGGTTTCGATTCGACATCGCTCTAATGATCACTGGAGGGGATCAACTTTGAGCTATAGAGACATTGGGGAATGTTCTTTTTTCACTCACTTGGAGCAGAGTGAGTTATCCTATACTAGCTGATGGTACCATCATAAGATGTGTTGATTGTACTTTTGATAGCGATTATTGTTGTATCGTTATTCTTGTGTGATTTTTAATACAATATTTGTTGGTTGATAACCATTGGTGTGGTTTCCCTATTAATTTTTGACACAGAATAACACATTTTTCTGCCGTGGATCCTCTCGGGGCTCGGAGGAGGTACACCGTGACCAGGGGGTCGGGGAGGAGCACGTAACACCAGTTTATTGTTTTGTATGTAGCCTATGGATGCTGGTTGCATCGTTGCTGGAAGCACAGCTAGCCCATTGATGCAGTACCCCTTGTTTCGAGTAAGATAGTACTCATTTTGCCGACCACGGAAGGATGACAGGCTGAGTCAATTCACCTGGTGTTATATAATGTTATGACAGGGGCTCAAAGTCAAGACCCTAAGATCTTAAGGCAGTCACCTTAACCATTAAGCCAACACCAGGGTTATTCATGCGTTAAGAGAACCATTAAGTGGCTCTCCTAATTGCCCAGGCACCGTAACTCACCGAAAAGCTGCCAAAGGTGTACACTTGTCCATCTACTAGAAGCAGCGCAGTGTGGTTGCTGCCCGCTGAAACCTGAGCACACCTTTCGGGGAGATCCACCGGCACCGGACTGAACCTGGGCAAAACCACCATGCATTACCATTTACCGCACATACAAACCTGCATGCTCTGCAAAGCTGAAGCACTAACATAAATAAAAACAAAAGTGAAGTTGATGGCGGGCCATCGCAAATCCCCATGCTTACCACATAAAGCAAAGTTGAAGGATGGAAATAAGTTCCGCCAGGATTGACCCAATATTAAGTTTAAATAATTTTTCCGTTTTGTCCCCTGTAACACTAAGTATCCACTCCTTGGGGCATTGATCAGGGGAGGGAGGGGGGGTCAAATCAAAAAAAATTGTTGCATCCCCATATACATATTTCGATTGCATATACAGTCGTGGCCAAAAATATTGGCACCCTTGCACTTTTTTCAAATAACTCACAATTTTCTCTGAAAATAAGTTGAAATTGACAAAAGTATTTGTTCTCCACAATTCTTTATTTCACCGTTAATAAAGCAGAAACTTTGTTTTTGATTCAGAACTTACTATATCTTTTTTAATCAGAAAATAAAAAGAAATGGCATTGACAAAATTATTGACACCCTCGACTTAATATTTGGTAGCACAGCCTATGGACAAAATAACTGCAGTCAAGCGCTTCCTATAGCCATGAATGAGCTTCCTACACCTCTCTACTAGCAGTTTGGCCCACTCTTCTTGTGCAAACTGCTCCAGTTCTCCCTGGATTTGAAGGGTGCCTTCTCCCAAATGCTGTTTTCAGATCTCCCCACAGGTGTTCAATGGGTTTTAGATCTGGAATCATTGCTGGCCATTTCAGAACAGCCCAGACTTTTGTCTTGAACCATTTTCTGGGTGCTTTTTGAAGTGTGTATGGGGTCATTGTCCTGCTGCAGTACCCATGACCTTCGACGGATGTCGGGATAAAAATGAATAATTGTCATCTCTGGACCAATCAGTGGAACCGATGGTCCTAAAGCACGCTGGGTATTTGCATCATGTGGTGTAGTCACGTGGAGAGAAGGGAAATATGACTGCTTGTCCACAATTGGCAAAAAGTCATCTAACAGTTGTCGAGCAGACCTATGTCTCTGTGCTGAGTTGGCAAAAACACGTTTTATCTGTGGTTTGGCCTTGTGCAAAATACCAAGCCAAGGGTCTTTATAACAGCATTCCTGTGTTCTGAACTAATGCTGCACTCATCCACTTCTGCCTTACTTTGTTGAGTTACTTTGAGTATAAATTACAATTCAGACTGAATAGAACTTAGAGAACTGTTTGCCCCTGCGGACAAGCATTTGTCTCCGTGCGCACAAATAAATATTCCTTTTTGTCTATCAAGTTGTCTGTCACAATTTTGATAAAGCTGGACAGACCCAACACGGAGACCCCAGCTTTCTGTCACTGGGTTGAACATTGCGTTCCAAAATGCCTTGGCAATCTGATTACATTATGCCATGCACACATTCAAGGCACCCAGTGCCAGAGGCAGCACAGCAACCCCAAAATATCACTGAACATCCTCCATGTTTGACTGTAGGGAAGGTGTTCTTTTTCCTTGAAGGCTTAATTTTGTTTTCTGTAAACATAGAGATGATGTGCTTTACCAAAAAGGTCTAATTTGGTCTCATCTGTCCACAGGACATTCTCCCAGTACAGAAGGATGTTGGCTTGTTCAAGTGTGTTTTGGCAAACTCCAGTTGGGTGTCGGTGTCTCTGTCTCTGTGTCTCTGTTTGGCAGTTGATCGAAGCGATTTCTCCACCATTCAAACAATCCTTCACTGCAATCTGCGATCAAGTTTTCTCTTGCGGCCACATCCAGGGAGGTTGGCTACAGTGACATGGGCCTTAAACTTCCTGATAACATTGCGTATAGTGGACACAGGAACATCAAGGTCTCTGGAGATGGACTTTTAGCCTTGAGATTGTCCATGCTTGGCTACAATCTTGTGTCTGACCTCCTCAGACAATTCTCTGGTACTCTTTCTTTTTTTTCCATGTTCATTGTGGTAGACACAGTGAAACAAAACAGCAGAATGACTCATTTTCTCCATTCAAACTGGTTGAATGAGCGATTTTTATATTTTAGGCACCTGCAACTCACGACAGGTGAGTTCAATTCCAAAGTAAAGGAAAATCACCTGCTTGAAATGTAATTATTTTTAACAACTTCGAAAAGGGCAAGGCAAGGTGGCGATATTTCCACCAAGGTGACGCCAATAATATTGTCTGGGCCATTTTAGGATTTCTGTGTGGAATAAGCTAAGATTGAGTAATTTTTTCAGCTTTTTTGTTTTGTTCCACTGTAAACTAAAGAAATACATGTAATGAAATAATGGTGGTGGTCTGCTGCAGTTCCTCCCTGGCGGTTGAGATAAGCAATGCTTTATAAGAGGTTGGGTATGCGCGCGAGGAGAGGGCATGTATTCTGTGACGATCCAAGCTGGTAATCATAATTGTCGCTTCTTTATACGGCTTGCTTTTATCGGGTTTTTATATGGCCGTTTGCTAATAATTGATTAATCTCTTTGTAGATGATGTGGAAGTTTTGATTTCAATAAAGATCACTATCTAGAAGGCGTTTTAGTGGAATGTTATCACCACATTTTTATTGAAATCAAGCCCTTCGGAGTCAAGATGGACACCTTACTGAGAGTTGAAATGTTCAATGGGGACCCTCAGGCGACGAATGCAGCGAGTCAATGGGAACATTGGCTTCGAGCATTGACAAATTATACAGCCACGATGCCAGACATGACCGATGAGCAAAAATTGTCGGTGCTCATGTTACGGAAGTCACTTCCGTCTTTGTAGTTTTCACCCACTGGAAGCATTTTTAGGGTTCCGAAAGTGAATCGTTGTTGGAGAGCAGGTACTCCTCCATTACGGGCCCGTCCGCCATTTCACCTCGTGCCAGCCTTTTCATCGCGCACCAGCCGTTAACCTGGTTCGCGTGTGTGTCGTGGATTTCGCCTGGGAGCCGCTGCTCGTTCATATCAGCGTCCTTGTCTGGTGAACTGAAGGTGTGAATTCCCAGTCGCCTTTTGGGTGAACTTTTGCCTGACCGACGTCGGCCCGACACCCACCCAGCGGCTCTTCGGCAGCGTTGACTGTCAGCTGTCCGGGGTTCTGGTCTCGATACAACCTTTTTCTTGTGATCACCGGAGCATGGATCGACTTTGGCCTGGTGCCGGGACAGTGACTTTGGGGGTGTTATATTTCGCTCACGTGGAACACCGTGAGTTATTGAGTTAAGAAACTGGTGGTACCATCATAGGAATTATATGATATTTGTTGTGCAATTGAAGTATATTGTACTTGTGCAGGTTGTTACTGTTGTGTGACATTAATACAATACTTGGTTTTGGTATTGATTGATTGGTGTGGTTTCACCATTGGTCATTGGCACACATAATAGCACATCTTTCTGCCGTGACTCCTTTCAGGGCTCGGAGGTACACCGTGACCGGGGTTTGGGGAGGAGCATGTAACACTCACCTGTCACGTGTCCAACACCATTTTCGACTACATTTCACATTGTGAAACTTATGAGACTGCTGTGAATGCGTTACGAGAAATCTACGTAAAACCTCGTATTGCTCTGTACGCGAGACATATGCTCACTACGCGGTGACAGGATCCATCGGAGTCTCTCAAACGTTATCTTCAGAAATTGAGGAAACTCGGGAAGAACTGCATGACAGAGGCTCAAATGGCCGCTGAGACAGCAGATGATTTGTTTTGAGACGCCTTCGTAACTGGCCTCTCGTCCCCCACGATACGGCTCAGATTACTGCAGAAAACAGCTATGACGCTCCAAGATGCTTACGATCAAGCTCAAGTTTTGCAGCTCGCGCAAACTCGCTCCAAGGCTTACGGGCGGCCTTACATAACAGCAGAAGCTTCCGCTGAAGCCTACACGGAGCTAGTCTCCAATGCCGAACGACCCCTTGCGGACGCCGCGGCAGCTTCGGGAGCTATCAATGTTCCGTCGGCACCCGAAGAAAAAGCCCAGGGTACATCCGCTGCGATGTCTCCTCCCGAGAATGCAAAGTGCTATTTTTGCGGGAAACGACAGCACGCCCGGGCTCTTTGTCCCGCCAAGGATGCGCTGTGTCATACTTGCGAGAAAAGAAGACACTTTGCGAAGGTTTGTCGCTCGATGAAGACGCGATGTACTACCCTCGCGGGAACTAACACTTCGCGGGAAGCCCACTCCGCGGAGCCGGCTCTGTCGCCGAGCCTTTCCAGCGCGGGGCTACCTGTACTTGTCGAGGGGAAAGCTGCCGATGCCCTGATCGACATGGGAAGCAGCGCAAGTTATGTCTGTCAAGTGCTGGTTAAACTGCACGGGTGGACGGTTGGCCCAGCTACAAAGCGAATCTACATGGCATCCTCAGGCCTGTGGACACACACGAAGGGGATGTGCATTGTCAATCTGGTTGTCAACGATAGTGCATCCTGATGTAAAACACATGACAATGTCAAACTTATGCACCGACGTGTTGCTGGGCCATGACCTTTTGCATAGACATGGGCGGTTGGAAATGCAGTTCGGAGCCGGTGAGAATACCCTTTCTGTTTGCAGTCTCGCCAAGATGGCTATCGAGCACCCGGCTCTCTTTCCTAGCTTAACTGCCAATTGTAGACACCAGACCATAAAGTCTAGACGGTACACTCACGCCGACACGCAGTTCATCGCTGATGAAACTAAACAATTGCTACGAGGGCATTATAGAGCCTAGGAGTTATCCGTGGAGGGAGCAGGTGCTCGTGGTACATATGGCTAATCATCGGAAGCGCATGGTCGTGGATTATTCACAGACTATTAATAGATTCACACAGCTTGACGCATATCCATTACCCAAATTGGATGATATGGTACGTGACGTGGCTAAGTACCGCGTGTTCAGTACCTTGGATCTAAGAAGTGCGTACCATCAGATACCGATACGTGAGTCTGACAGGCCCTACACTAGGTTGGAATCTGGCCAAAGGCTCCATCCATTCCGTCGCACACCTTTCGGAGTAACAAACGGTGTAACTTGTTTCCAGCATGCCATTGATGACATTATTGCTGAAGAGCAATTGAAAGACATTTTTGTGTACGTTGACAATGTGACTGTTTGCGGCCACAATCAAGAAGACCATGACGCCAATTTGCGTCGATTCCTGTAGGTTCCAATTCCCTCGTGGTCCCCATGTGCTGTCTTTCCCTCGCGGTCCACCTGTGCTGTCTTTCCCTCGCGGTTGTCAGCTCTTTCACGAGCCTTGATTAAGTATACAAAAAAAAAAAAAAAAAAAAAAAAGGTGGCCCAACAGTACCATTTGACTTTCAATGAGGAGAAATGTAAATATTCGGCCTAGATGATTGATCTCCTCGGGTACACCGTGACCGGAGGCGAGATAAAACCGGATGCCGAGAGACTGCGCCCTTTGCTCGATATGGCGGCTCCGTGTGATCGTGCGTCTCTGCGTCGTGCCTTGGGGATATTTGCCCATTATTCTCGGTGGGTCCAAGGCTACTCGGAAAAGATTCGTCCTCTTGTTGATTGTAAGGCCTCCCTTCTAACGATGGGTGCCAAGGATGCATTCCAGCAGGTGAAAGATAACATTGCAGGCGCCTGTGTGACCTCCATTGACGAGACAATACCCTTCCTAGTCGAAACAGACGCTTCCGATTGTACGATCGCTGTGACACTAACTCAGTGGGGGAAGCCTGTGCCATTCTTTTTGTGCACCCTAAGCGACAGTGAACGTCAACACTCTGCTTTCGAGAAAGAGGCGTATGCGATCGTTGCGTTGATCAGGCAATGGCGTCATTTTCTATTGGGCAAAAAGTTTCAACTCGTGACCGATCAGCAGTCTGTGGCATTGATGTACGACCATCGGCATGCACAACGCATTAAGAATGAAAAGATATCGAGATGGCAAATCGAATTGGCCGAGTATTGCTTCGACATAGTCTATCGTCCAAGTCGTGATAATCTGGCGGCCGATGCCTTGTCTAGACCTGTCTGCGCGGGTATGACGTCCGATGATTTGCGAGCGATTCATGAATCTCTATGCCATCTGGGGTGATGCGTCTCGTGCATTTTGTTCGCTGTCGTAATTTGCCTTTCTCGGTAGATGACATCTGACGCTTGTGCCGTTCATGTTCAGTGTGCGCTGAGATTAAACCTCGTTTCTACAAGCCGCCGATGGGGACTTTGATTCAAGCCGGCCGTCCTTGGGAGAGATTGGGTATCGATTTTAAGGGACCCTTACCACAGTCGGGGCTGCACCGCTATATGCTCACGGTCGTAGATGAGTATTCGCGATTCCCACTTGCGTTCCCATGCACTGACATGTCATCTACTACAGTCATCCGCTGCTTGTCAGTTATTTCTGTTTGGATATCCGGCTTTCATGCATCCTGATAGGGGGGCGGCGGTCATGTCTCAGGAGGTGAGGACCTTCCTCCTGGAACGGGGCATCGCAGCCAGCCGAACTACCCCGTATCATCAGCAAGGGAACGGACAAATCAAACGATTTAATGGCATAGTCTGGAAGGCCGTGGAAATGGCTTTGAAAACTTGAGACCTGAACTCTAATCAGTGGGGTTCAGTGTTGCCTGAAGCCTTGCACGCCATCCTCACTCTCCTTTGTACCGCTACAAATTAAACTCCACACGATCGAATGTTCCATTATCAAAGGCGTAGCTCCAGTGGACAATCCCTGCGAGGCTGGCTTTCAGAACCCGGACCCGCTTTCTTGAAGCGGATGATCCGTCATAGTAAATACGAACCGCTGTTTAATCGGGTACACGTGCTGAAGGCAAACCCGGAATACGCTCGGGTTCGGATGGCGGACGGACGCACGATGGCCGTATCGGTTCGGCATTTAGCTCCTTGTGGCGTTGATTCATGTCCTGGTACGAGTGAGGGACGTGGGGCGGGGCTGTATGTGCATAACATACCTGCGTTGTCATCTCCGGTTGCAGATTCTTCGGGGGCCGATGATGTTTCGATCCGTACGGAATCACCAAAGCCTGAGGTAGAGTCCTCCATTGGCTGAGCCCAACATTGTAGATTCTGAGATCGGTTCTGTCGGTTATCGTACTCGAGCAGGACGAGTGAGCCGGAAGCCGCTTCGGTTGGGGTTGTAGATGGGTTCTCTGCTAATGAACGATTTTTTTTATCTGTGTGCCTTATATGCTGTAGTATGAATTACATACCCACGTGCTTCGCTGAAATTCTTTATTGGAGGGAGAATGTAATGAAATAATGCTTGTGATCTGCTGCAGTTCCTCCCTGGCGGTTGAGATAAGCAATGCTTTATAAGAGGTTGGGTATGCGTGCGAGGGAACTGCCTGTATTCTGTGACGATCCGAGCTGGTAAGCATAATTGTCGCTTCTTTGTACGGCTTGCTTTTATAGGATTTTTATATGGCCGTTTGCTAATAATTGATTAATCTCTTTGTAGATGACGTGGAAGTTTTGATTTCAATAAAGCTCACTATCGGGAAGGAGTTTTGTGGAATCTTATCACCACAATACATATGTGGATACCAAAAGATTTTTTTAATTTCAACAATTTTCTGGAAGAAATGGTGCAATATTTGAAAAAAAGTCCAAGGGTGCCAATATTTTTGGCCAATACTGCACAAAGTTTCATTAAAAAATGTTTTAATGTGTGCTCGTAATTGCATTTTTTTGGTATTTGATTCCAAACGATACTGTGGTTCAGGGCTAAAAACGATACTGCTCTTGAACTTTCGTGTCATATGTGGTGATCATAACTACCAGGTTTGGTGAATTTCTGCACAATCGTTTGAGGAGGTAGCTTAATCGACGGACAGACGTAGCCGATTACAACATCCCCCCATGTATTTCAAAAAGCGTGGGGTAACGAGACGGAGTATTTAACAATGCAGAGCATCGTGGGGTATATGGATAACAGTAGTTCTGAGGAACAGTATAGACTCACTCATCGACAGACCACACCAGCACAATAGCTTTCCGTGTTCCTTCGCGAATGTTCAAGGTGAATAAATCACCGAATAAATACCCACATCATGTAACGTAGACTGATAAATGATTTGTGTTTTGCAAAAGATAACCTTTCTAATTATTACTATTAATTAATTTATATACCCTCTCATCACTTCCAGAATGGGCAAGGCAAATAAAACAGATACATGACATCAATGGAGCTTCAGTTGTCGATTATGGGTTAACCTGTTTCAGTGCTCATCTGAACCAATGACTCATGATGCTCGGAATGCAATATGAAATGCAATATTAACCTTGTGCATTGTATTTTGTATACTAATGTCTCTATTTTACATAATTATGTCCAAGCTGCACTAAGGGTCTTCGATCAACATTATTAACATGAGCGGGTACTCCAGCTCTCCGAGCGGAAGTAACCTTCTCGGCAGGACCGCATTAACCTTTTGTGGGCCTGGTGCCAAACAAATTTGGGGAACCATTGCAAAAGATAGATCAGCACAGAAGTAGCTGTTAACAGCACACAGCTGTATATACGTTTTATTTACAATATTTACAAGTTCAAGTTGCAGATGGAGATGGCTGCCACTAGGGTACCAGCAATGGTAGCCCTAGGTCAGAAAGACATATACACAAGTGTACAAAAACCAAACAAACAAATGAAAAGATATAAATAAAAAGGGGGATATATATATATATATAAAGGCAGCCTGCTCTTTGCTGATCCCACTAAGTTCTATACATCTATATTATAAAACAGGAGTGTCCGTCCGTCCCCAAACGACTCCCTCACTTTTGGATCTAGCCCCGTCAAACCTCCTGTGGAACGTTTTAGGGTCCCAGCGGATGTTCTAAGGTAGGTAGGAGGTTTCAAAAAAATTCTCAAAAAAATTATGATTTTGAAAATAACTCGATACGAACCTGCCCCGAATCCGGAAGTGGACAGATGACGGTAATGAGCTGGTTTGATAATATCCCAATACAACCGTCATTTAAAACAGTATTTTGTTAAAGTATCAATTTATGATTGCAGGATTAACCCCCGCTCTAGCAGGGAAAATGGCCTTAAAATGCCTGTTGTTGTGTTGTATATCAATTTACAATTGGAATGACGTTTGGAATCGAGTGAATACAATTACGATTTTGAATTCGTAATTGTATTCACCCAACCGTACGGACTACTTCACATCCGGATTTAAATATTTATGTCACAAATGTTGGTAAAAGTGTATTTTTTTATATTAATGCTATTTAATTTGTGATTGGAGTTATGCTGTTTGGAATGAAAATAGAGATATTGAGTTCAAGTGAATGACGAAATGCCGTGAGGGTTTCTACTTTCTAAGCGTGACATTCGCGGATTGCCATATGCAGATTCGCCATTGACTGGGTATAGAACCATTCATACGGGTACGTTTTTCATGGAATTCCTTCACGAACCTGCTGTCCGTGCTTGATGTTCGACTACAGGTGGCACAGGAATGTGGAATTTATTGGTTTCATGCTCTATAATTCACCGTTTCTGCATTGTATGTTTGCTCATGGACTCCCACCCGTGCTTAGCACAGGTACCTCGCTAGTATATGCATATTCTAGCATTAAATTCTATACATCTTTTTTATTGAAACGTATCATGATGTGTATGTACACTTGGGTTGGCAGGATAGCCTTGAGGTACACACACTCACCTCTAGGCTGTCTGGCATGGGTTCGATTCCAACCCAGCTATAAACTGTCAGCTCAGTGTTTCACAGGTAGAGTGATTCATCAATGTGTGCAAGTAAATTAAACGGGCGTCCGCTCTGCCAGAATTTGTTGGTGGATGTTAAAGATCCCATGGTGTCCTTCGCGAAGAGTAGGCAATTCATCGCCGACACCATGGACAAAGTGCAAATTCCTGCACTAACTAGTCAAACGTCAGGCCTGGCAGCTGGTTCCTGAAGACTCGGGCCAAGCTTCCCCCGGCTGACCTTACAATAAAGGTGGGATAATGGTGGCTGTTAAATAAAGAAGAAGAGGATCACGGTGTACACTCTAAATATATATACTTGTCGCTATGGACCACTTCTGGTTGTGGGCCTGGCACCATTGTAAACCTGGCACTGCTTCCAGGCTCACCTTTGGTGGGCAATGTGCTGCAGCACATTCTTGCAAATGCACTTGCTAATTTTTGTCATTTTTGAAAGAAATTTCAATGATCACAACATATAATTTTGAGAAAGTTGCATTATATTATGAAGAAAATAAAGGAAAAGGACTTGTAATACCAGCTACCACCAAGGTGGCACTATTTCCACCACACTATAAATAGACAACATTATACAGTTCATGTAGCCATATATACGCATCTGTTCCATTATAGATAAGATATGAACATACATACACACACATACATGCATACACTGCCGGTCAAAAGATTTAGAACATCAATTTTCCCAGTTTTTATTGAAATTTACGCAGTTTAATGTCTCAATGTACTCTGAAATTAAGCATAGAACAAATAAACAATTGGAGATAAAAAAAATAAATCATAGAATTATTTTGTTTAACAAATTTTAATTAAAATTTCTGACTCGGCAAACTAGCCACCTTTTGCAGATATAGCCGCCGATCACGCTCATGGCATTCTTTCTACAATGGAAATCAAATATTGTTCGGGAAGTTCGTCCCAACACTGTTGCAGAAGTTCCCACAAATGTGTTGCACTTGTAGGTTGCTTTGCTTTCACCCTTCTGTCCAGTTCATCACAAACCAGCTCGATGGGGTTTAAGTCTGGAGACTGTGCTGGCCATTCCATGATTTGAAGCCTACCATCTTGTTCTTTTCCTCGAAGGTAGTTTTGACATAGCCTGGAGGTGTGTTTAGGGTCATTATCTTGCTGTAGGATGAACCCCTGACCAACTAGGCGTATACCAGAGGGTATTGCATGGCGCTGCAAAATGCTGTGGTAGCCCTTTTAGTTCAGGGTGCCAGTCACTCTGTGCAAGTTGCCGACTCTGGATCCAGCAAAAGAGCCCCAGACCATCACGCTTCCTCCTCCATGTTTGACAGTTGGTGTCACACACTGAGGAACCATCCTTTCGCCTACTCGACGGCGTACAAAAACCCTGCGTGATGAACCAAAGATTTCAAATTTTGATTCATCGGTCCATAAGACCTTCTTCCAGTCTTCAGTAGTGCACTGGTGGTGCTTCATGGCCCAGGCAAGCCTCTTTTTCTTATTTTGCCATCTTAGCAATGGCTTTCTTACTGCCACTCGACCTGTCAAACCTGCAGCTTGAAGTCTTCTCTTCACAGTTGAAACTGAGACTTGCTTACTTCGACCAGTGTTAAGCTGTGCTTGAAGCTGTTGTCCTGTGAGCCGCCTATCACGCAAGCTGTTGACTCTCAGAAACTTGTCTTCTAATCTGTTGTGGCTTTGGGTCTGCCAGACCTCTTCCTGTCAGAATTTCCTCCAGTTTCCAAGTGCCTTGTGATGGTGTAGGAAACTTTACTCACTGAAACCTTGGCTTTCTTTGCAATTTCTCTAAAGGAAAGACCTACAATATGTCAAAACTACCTTCGAGGAAAAGAACAAGACGGTAGGCTTCAAATCATGGGATGGCCAGCACAGTCTCCAGACATAAACCCCATCGAGCTGGTTTGGGATGAACTGGACAGAAGGGTGAAAGCAAAGCAACCTACAAGTGCAACACATTTGTGGGAACTTCTGCAACAGTGTTGGGAAGAACTTCCCGAACAATATTTGATTTCCATTGGAGAAAGCATGCTACGAGAGCGTTCGGCGGTTATATCTGCAAAAGGTGGCTACTTTGCCGAGTCAAAAATTTAAATTAAATTTTGTTAAACAAAATGATTCTATGATTTCTTTTTTATCTCCAATTGTTTATTTGTTCTATGCTTAATTTCAGAGTACATCGAGACATTAAACTGCATAAATTTCAATAAAAACTGGAAAAATTGAGGTGTTCTAAAACTTTTGACCGGTAGTGTACATACGTGCAACCGATACGTACATGATAGGAAAAAACGTATTTCGTTTTTGGGGGGATTTGACATCAAGGTCAGTCACTTCTCAAGTCGATATCGTGCACGAAAAAGCAGGATAAGTCACGGTGCAAAATTACTTACCTGGGGTTGACATCACCTAGACCGAGCTGTCCGTGCTGCCCATAGCCAAATGTAAACACCTCACCGCTCTCCATCAGGACCACTGCACAATAAGGTTAATTCCTTTCACATTAGTTGTTAGCATGCCTTATATCAGGAAATTATATCACAGGCATTGTGATGGCCACCCTGATTCACAAGTTTTAATAACCCAAGATATACTCAACCTTTTTCACTTTATTGTCAACATTACATTACACTCCATCCAATAACGAGAACACAAAATCCCTCCCCAGTTGGGAGCGATCAATGGGAACGTGCCCAGTGTGTTAAAGCATCCTGCAGGATTTATGTGGAGCCTAAACTACCAATATAATTTCTACCATTCTCCCACTCCCCAGTTCACCCACCCACCCACCTCTCCAAGTGCAAACTTACCAGAATGATGCAGGCCACAGGCCAACCGCATGACCCTGGCTTCGTTTAAGCCAAAGCCAAAATTCACCAGGCCAGGGGGATATGTTGCCGTTTTGCTTCCATCTTTCTCCCCCTTGTCTCCTTCGCCTTCCTCTGGATGTGCACAGTGCATACTTAAGGCTATTTCAAATGGCAGATCCAAAAGCTGTTTGACTAGTTCAACTATAAGGGACAAACACCATGTTAACCTTACCGTAGCACCACATTTAACACATCTTCTACATCCAAATGAATAAAGAAAGCAATTTAACATTACCATATTAAAAATAAAAATTCACATAATATTGCACATTGTCACTAGAGGTTAAAAAGGAAAATATCTTCTCCTGCTCGCCTCTCCCTCTCCTTTATCTGGTAAAGCTATAGATGTGGAAAACAAACGTTCTCCACAATTTCATGTCTGTAGCCACCAGGGTCATCAAGCTATAACCACAGTTAAAGTATGCAAGCAAAGCGATCGTGGAAATGCAGAGCTTGCGGCACAACGGGCAAAGAAAAATCAACAGATGGCTGCGAGGGATGGAAATCACGAAAAACAAAAAGGCGATGCGCAATCAACACGCAAGCATGCTGCAATAATCGGAATGTGGGGTTGTATGAAGAAGAAGATTATACAGGATTCAGAGACCTGCAAGTTTAAATTATTAATAATCTGTATCGGTCACAAAAATAAATGTTATTTGCAATAGCCGTGTAGCCGTGTATGGCTGTGGGGTCAATCGAAGGTTGTGCATTTTTCATGTTGCCTCGACCAAGAAGTACAAGGAGAAAATCCTCGCTATATGGGCTTCGCCAGGCTCTGCCAGACCCAATAAGGAGTACCTTTCTGCTTGTCGTGTTTAGAGGCTTTGCCTTGGAACACACCGTGCCCTGGGGGTGTGGCAGCATGTAGGACAATGCGGCCTAAAAGGGGGAGTAACAAGAGTGAGCGATGGATGACATTACTTGGGGTCAGGATGGGGAAGGTCTCTGACCCAGAGCAGGGTATAGTTTGTGCTTTAAAAAAAAAAGAGGAAGAAGAAGAAAAAAGGATTAATCCTACATTTTGAAACAAAACACAAGTTGATGTCATCACTGCAGCACATGATGGTGAGATTGAATAATGTAGGGTTTCACCATGAGATATTTTATAAAACCTTCCGAAAAGAAGCTCTCTCAATTGGGTTTCGAAAGAGGACATTCGAGATGGTCATCAATAACAGAAAAAAATTGTGGTGACGAGCAGACAGTCAAATTTAGGATGGAAAGGTAGGGGTAGGAGGGATGGAGGATCCTCGGCAGAGTAATCATCAAATAAGGTATTTGCAACAGATGCAGGGATCACAGTAGAATCTCCCAGATGGGAGATGAGGTGAACGATCCCCTCGGCAGCAGTTGATTCAAGAGAGGCAAATTGAAACGGTGCTTAAACGAGGTGAATCAATTGAATCGATTGTTTGAAGCATCAAAGGTAGACATCTAGCCGTGGAGAAAGATGAAAAACCCCTTTAACAAACTAACAAATATCTGCGCAGAAGACAACCCTACACTTTGTGGAGCGCAGGGAAAAGCTTACGGAATTGCTATCAACTTTCCTCCAGCAGGCTTCAGGCATACCTTTGTTTTCATCCAGCCTCTGCTTCCTATTTATCCTTTGACTTTTATCCTCTGTCCTGCATCTTTCTTCTTCCTCTACGTCTACATCTGAACACATTAACCCTGTAAGTTGTGGGGTGACAGAGAGTTGGGAATGTGGGAGGGGAGATGGATAAAAAAGCAAAACCAAAAGCAAAGAAACTCAAACACGATGCATTGAGATAAACAAATAAATATAAATCAAAAAAAGATAAATGGATAAGCACAAGACTTTATAACCATGAGGCACAGACACTTATGGATGAACTGAAGAGTGATGGAACATTACATCATCACGTCACTGCAGTATCAACCTGCGATTTATATCCTCATTAACCTGTTTGACAGCACAATAAAATAAAAATAAAAGTTTTGTTAATTGTGATTGATTTTCTCTGTTTGGAACCAGCTTGCTGGAAAGCAGAGGAAAGTGGAATCTTCAGTGAATGCACAAATCCCACAGGACACTGGGGAAGCTAGCACCGAGTGATGAATAAACCCTATTGTTAGCCCGTCCCCAGCGCAGTGCGTGTGGAATGTGGATACTGTGAAACACAAATCACATTTTTTCACAAACCTTTATTTTATCCCCCGCACATTTACAGCAACCCTTAAAATTTTATAATAATTTTACTATTAGCTGATACTGTACAATTAATTAAAAGCATGTGTGTATGTGTGTAATATATATACATACATATATATATACATATATATACATATATATCTATATATATCTATATATATCTATATCTATACATATCTATATATATATATATATATATATATATATATATATATATATATATATATATATATATATATATATATATATATATATATATATGCTGTTACCCCCATTCTGAAAAAACCTGGACTAAACCCTGACACCCTAAATAACTTCAGACCCATCTCCAACCTACCCTTTCTGTCAAAGGTTTTGGAACGCGCTGTAGCCACTCAACTCAAACATCACCTCTCTGCCAATAACCTGTATGAAACATTCCAATCCGGATTCCGCTCCAACCACAGTACTGAAACTGCTCTCCTCAAAATCACCAACGACCTTCTCCTCTCCTCTGACGCTGGCAACCTCAACATTCTCATCCTCCTCGACCTCAGCGCCACCTTTGACACCATCGATCACACCATCCTCCTCACCAGACTTGAAACCACCTTTAACATTACCGGCACTGCCCTCTCTTGGATTAAATCATACCTCTCTGACAGACGTCAGTTCATCTCCATCAATAACTGCAAATCCCCCACTGCTCCCCTCCCCCAAGGTGTCCCCCAAGGTTCAGTTCTTGGCCCCCTCCTCTTCATCCTTTACCTGTCCCCCCTCGGTCACTTAATCCGCCGTCATGGTCTCCAATTCCACTGCTTCGCCGATGACATCCAGCTTTTCATCTCCACCAAGTCCATCTCCACCGCCACCCACTCTATCCTGACAAACTGCATCACTGAAATAAAATCCTGGCTTCAAATCAACTTCCTCAAACTTAACTGTGATAAATCTGAAATAATCATCATTGGCCCAAAAACGCTCACCAAGTCCACCCATAACTTTGCCCTCAACATCGACGGTTTCCCAGTATCCACCTCCCCTCACATCCGGAATCTTGGCATCATCTTTGACCAAACCCTCTCCTTCGACATATACACTAAACAGATCACAAAGACAGCCTTCTTTCACCTGAAAAACATCGCCCGTCTCCGTCCATCCCTCTCCTCCGTGGCTGCAGAAACCCTCATCCACGCCTTCATCACTTCCCGTCTGGACTACTGCAATAGCCTCCTTTATGGTTCACCCTCAACAATCACCAATAAACTCCAATACATTCAGAACTCCGCTGCCCGTCTACTCACCCATTCCCGGACCCGTGACCACATCACCCCCGTCCTTTACAAGCTTCACTGGCTCCCATCTCCCAGAGAATCCAGTACAAAATCCTCCTCTTGACCTACAAAGCCCTCCATAACCTGGCCCCATCCTACCTGGCTGACCTCCTCTCCAGACACACTCCCACCCGCAACCTCCGCTCTGCTGGTACCAACCTCCTGACCCCCCCCCCCCCATCCGGACCAAATTTAGATCCTGGGGGGACAGGGCCTTCTCCATCGCTGCTCCCACCCTCTGGAACTCGCTACCTCACACCATCAGAGACTCCTCCTCACTCACCACATTCAAAACATCACTCAAGACCCACCTGTTCAACACTGCATTCAACATTTAACCCACAGCATCTAACCCCTGACTATCTCCTCTCCTTCTCCCTCCTTTGTGCTTTGAATATTTCCCTATTGATTCTTCTTTTTTTGCAATTGTTTTTATGTTTTGCTATGCATTATGTTTTGCACTCTGTCAAAGCGTCTTTGGGCTTCCTGAAAAGCGCTATATAAAATAAATGCATTATTATTATTATATATATATATATATATATACAGTATATATATATATATATATATATATACAGTATATATATATACAGTATATATATATATATACAGTATATATATATATATACAGTATATATATATACAGTATATATATATACAGTATATATATATACAGTATATAATATACAGTATATATATATACCTATCTATCTATATCTATATCTATCTATCTATATATCTATATATATCCATATCCATCCATATATATATATATATATATATATATACATATATATATATATATATTATATATCTTATATATATATATCTTATATATATATATATATATATATATATATCTTATATATATATATATATGTATATATATATATATATATATATATATATATATATATATATATATATATATATATATATATATAGATATACACACATATACGAGTGGGGTCACGTGTGGGAATCCCACGGGCATGAACGTGTGTGACATTTGGACATCTTCATTTAGTTGCTGCAAATTCAGTTTTACAAAATGGTTACAGGCAATTTATCAGATCCACAAATGATGTAATCTACACAATATATATATATATACTTCTGATAACATGTGATAACATCAAAATAAAGCATTTGGTGAAAATTTGATGACAAAACTCAAATGGTAAAGAAGTTACCCCCCCCCCCACCCCACCCCACCCCACCGCACGCACGCACGCACGCACGCACGTGCGTGCGTGTGTGTGTGACAATTTTTTACCAATTGAGTTTTTGACATCAAATTTTCAACAAATCTTTCTTATGAGAATATTAATTAATAACAGGCCTTATCAGCCCATGTGCCACTGTGCTGCGTGAGGCAGCCGGGTTATTTCTTTATTTATTTTTATAATCCTTTCTCTGATTCTATATTTATTTACCATTGAACTTCAGTGTGCCTTTCCGGTGAATGAATCGTATAACATCTATCAGCAAACAGAGGTTTGCAGTTTGTTAAAGATAATGTGAAAGAGGTGGAGGCAGCACTGAAAATAATTTTGGTGGAACATTACACAAGTTTGAACCACAAACAAGATCAAACACATTAATGATATATTTGCAGCAAAGCCTTCAAAGAAATGTTACATAATCAACTCGGGAAACAAACAAAGCCAAAAACAGAAGAAAACTAGAACGACACTCAGTAGAGAGCATACCTCCACCTAGGTGGCCATATCACTCAATGGTGAAGAATCACTTTAAAATTCTAATAGCTGGATCCGGATCTGGATCTTCACCAAAATTGAATCGATTCTTCCTTGTCACACACACAACCTGTCAAACAAGTTTCGGCCAAATCCATCCATAGCTTTTTGAGATATCCTGCTACGTATCCTTTTTGGCTCTATCTCCCAATGGTGAAGAAACACTTTTAAAATTCTATACACAAAGAATTAAGTTAAGCACCCCCCCCGTTGTTTTACAGCCTCGCACATTACAAGTTTGTTGTCATCAAAACAGTGTAATATACCCATGATATTGCTATATTTTCTGGAGAAGTGATATTATGGTCACATAAAAACATAACAATCATGCCGTTTTCAATATTTTATTCTGAATAATTTAAGGTGAAATTTTTTGGGAATTTTAGGCATATTTTCACCTCAATTTAAGTATGGAGCTATAGGTCCATCACGGACAGTGTGGATGACGTTTATGTTTTCTAACGTACAGTCATTGTTCTGAGAAGACCTCTAGCGATCTTTGCGTCAATAACGTGTGTAGGACCCACGTGATCGGATCACTGACTCAACCAATCACTTTTTTTCACTTTGATCACTCAATTTCATCAATGGATAATTGCTAATGTCATACCAATCATTATTTGATCTCACATACCTTAGAATATATGCCAATGTATACATATACACAAAGAATATATATTAGGGGGTGCTTACCTTAATTCGTTGTGTAGGGGTGCTTAACTTCATTCTTTGTGTATAGTAGCTGGATCCGAATCCAGATCTTCACCAAAATCGAATAATTTTGTCCTTGTTGCATATGCTACATCTCTGCTAAATTTCGTCATCCGGCCGTAAAACATTGCTTCAAAAAGGGGACCAAAAAAAACAACAACAACCACGGTCCCCGAAAAGGCCAACCCCCGCTTTGCGGGGAAAAATGGCCTCTAAACGGTGGTATTACACAAGTTTGAACCACAAACAAGATCAAACACATTAATGATATATTTGCAGCAAAGCCTTCAAAGAAATGTTACATAATCAACTCGGTAAACAAACAAAGCCAAAAACAGAAGAAAACTAGAACGACACTCAGGAGAGAGCATACCTCCACCTAGGTGGCCATATCACTCAATGGTGAAGAATCACTTTAAAATTCTACTGGCTGGATCCGGATCTGGATCTTCACCAAAATTGAATCGATTCTTCCTTGTCACACACACAACCTGTCCAACGAGTTTCAGCCAAATCCATCCACAACCTTTTGAGATATCCTGCTACGTATCCTTTTTGGCTCTATCTCCCAATGGTGAAGAAACACTTTAAAATTCTAGTAGCCGGAGCCGAATCCAGATCTTCACCAAAATCGAATAATTTTGTCCTTGTCGCATACGCTACATCTCTGCCAAATTTCGTCCGAATCCGTCCACAGGTTTTTGAGCTATTTTGTTCACAGACAAACGGACAGACAAACAGACAGGGGTGAAACATAACCTCCATCCACCTTTGGTGAATAAAATGAATGAATGATCGTTTTAAGGCCATTTTCCCCGCTAGAGCAGGGGTTAGCCTTGCGGGCCCCATGACAATCATGGTTCCCTGTTTGAGGCAATGTTTTTATGGCCGGATGCCCTTCCTGACGCCAACCCTTGGTCACGCTCTTACGATGCGCAGGGATACGGTGTACCTATGCTGAGTCCGGGTACACACCGTGATCATTCATCCCAGCAAGCTGGTACTCAATTTGCTGACCTCGGAAGGATGACAGGCTGAGTCAACCCCCCTGGCGTTAATTCAGCGATCGACCGGGATTCGAACCCAGGATCCTAGGATCCCAAGCCGGCACCCTAACCGCTAAGCCAACACCAGGCTGACCGAGGAGAAGACCCGACCGATAGAAACAACGGAGGGATAAAGACATAATTATTAGCCTTT